>NW_024091821.1:0-18102 GCF_014356525.2 Nilaparvata lugens
AGAAACATAATTTTAATATCTTCAGGAAACCACGCATACAAATACTCTTATTCCAAAAGCCTCTAACCATCCATGGCAGCAAAAAACAGCAGCATTCAGATCAATGATTTATAGATTGATAAATATTCCTATGTCAAAAGAAAATTATGAAAAAGAGTGAAAATTATAAAACATTTTGCAGTAACAATGGATATGATACCAAATTCATTGATAAGATGATATATAAGCAAAAATGTAAACAAATTAATCCACAAAATAATATAAATTCAGAAAATAAGGAATATATTTGTGTTCCATACAACACTATTCTCAATAAGGCAATTAGGAAGACATTTGCAAAACAATTTTATTTAGGATACAAAACAACAAATAATGCTTTCAATTTAATAAAGAAGATTTCTAATAAAAAAATACAACAAGAACAATTTAAAAAATCAGGCGTTTATAAACTGGAATGTAGTAATTGTGAAAAATTTTACATTGGTCAAACACGTAGATGTTTTCAAAAAAGGTTCAATGAACATATTCAGGCTTTAAATTCAAAAAATACTACTCAAAAATCAGCGTTTGCTGAACATTTAATTGAGAATAATCATAATTATATCAATATAAATTCTAATATGAAAATATTAAGCATTGGTAGTGAAAGTAATAAATTGAATGTAAAAGAAGAATTTCATATCTATAAAACTGCAAAATTGAATAGGAATAATTTAATAAATATAATCCAATTTGACTTAAATAATCCTATTTTTGATAAAATTAAAAATGAATAAATAAAATTAAAATTTTAAAATATAATTTAAATTTAAATTTAATAACGTTTACCATAAATAATTAGTCATATGAATTTAAACATATGTCAGTTTTATATCAATTAGTAAACAGTTATTGAATTTTATTTATTTATTTTAGAACCTGAAGATGGTTTTAGAACCGAAACTAGTTGTTCAACTATTTTAAGTTTCTTAATAAATAAAGGGTGCTACAAGTTTTATTTTGTTTTATTTATTTTTTACATATTTATACTTATGTCAGTGTTGCATCAAGAAAAACTAATTCTTGGAAAGACACCAGCCAAGCTATTAAAAGTTTTAAAAAATCTGGTGTGGCGCACTCACACAACTTTCCTTGCCGTTATGAAAAATTATCAACTGATGCTAGTGTTTACGCGCATCTCAAGTCTACTATTCCAAGATTTGAGCCAGCTGGTGACAGGACAATAACGCTGGAGACACACGAAGTCTGCTATCTCTTTATAGTGAATGTTTTAATAGAATCAACAGTTTGCAATTGAATAATAACATATTCTAGAATTCCGAGCCTATTTTCAATTTTAGGTGAAAATGTTTGTTACTGAACATTAATTGTACAGTTCTTCATGCTCAATCTTTCCGCTAGAAATGTTTTGTTTAAATTGTATCTGAAGCCTGATAATTGGGAATCTAAAATCGAACTTTGCATAGATGGGGTGGAGCTCCTGAAATTTTTACAGATATGGGACTTATGGCAGTTGATAGAGCTTATCAATGAATATATTAGGTATTAATTTGATAAAAATCGTTTGAGCCGTTTTTGAGAAAATCGCGAAAAACCCTGTTTTTGACAACATTTTCGCCATTTTAGCCGCCATCTTGTATTGCATTTGATCGAAATTGTTCGTATCGGATCCTTATAGTGTAAGGACCTTAAGTTCCAAGTTTCAAGCTATTCCGTTAATTGGGAGATGAGATATCTAATGACATATTTTTAAAATGGCAGATGAAAAATTTCAGAATTATAAGCTGATTAAAAAAATATTCAATCAACTTCTTTGAAAAGGAAAGAAGTTCCTTGTATCCACGTGTGTATTGCTGTTTGGCTTTGAAAGCTGCATTCTTGTTCGAATTACATAAATGAGTCGAAAGTGACCTGCTAAGAGGGAAATGGGTCGCCAAAAACATAGGGTGATGTTATCGGAGGTTCAAACGTATTCCATAACAAAACCTTTTCTAGCTGAAACTCTTTTCGGAAGGAACATGTGCTTTTCTCACAAGGGCTTATTGTCTGTCAGGTCTACAATCTGGAAGGTTTCGAAGGAAAGTGTCGAATATTCATAACAATAAGAATATCTACAACAATAGCTGACCCTCACACTATAGTATAGTTTCTTCGAATTCTGAGAGTAGACAGATGGGACTATTGTTTCCCTAGCCAATTTGCAAACATTTTCTTCAACTGTTCCATGAGAGGGTAGTATTTATTTGTAAGAAGAGGCAACATCAAAGTCGCAGTGATATCAATACATTGAATACTAGAATGGTCTTTTGTAATGAACCGGTGGAGGTATTTATAAACCAATTTAACTCACACCGGATATCAATCTGTAACCGGTGGAGCTGTTCTATAAACCTCTTCACCTCACACCGGATATCAAATTATGTCGCCGAGAATTTCTTCATACCATGACTTAGTTAATCTTCATGGCACAAAGTGGAATATTAATTACAAAGAACTAAAATAAAGTTTAGGTCTTCAAGAACTAAGAACTAACTAAAGCTCTTACTTCTTATCCTTACTTCTTTCTTATCTTACTTCTTAGACATGAGGTTCGAAAGACACTCTTGCAGTCTATCCCACCCTTGTGCACCAATGTAAACGGCAGAGAGTTTCTCCTCTCCTGTAAAATTTACTGACATTATACTACTATTAAACATCTATTTGAATCTGTGATTAGTTTGGAGCTTACAGTGGATTCGTTCATCCAAATGCACAGATTCTCAGCAATATTTAATCGTCACCTATTTTAGCAACTAATAACTATGAGCCAGGAACTTCAATGAAAAATACTTTAAGAATTCAACCTCAGGTTTAGACCTGATACACAAAAAACAACTACAATTATACCCACTCAATTTCACACTATCACAATTAATTGGCTTCTTATTATATAGAATTCATTTATTAGATTGGCTTCTTAACACTAATTCTATTTCCTATTCAAAGAGTAAAGCGAAGTTCTAGTTTATGGTAGTTTTAAATTATTGTGAATGTTATTCTCGTGGATGTAGATTCTAGAGAGCTATAGTGTATTATCTTGAGTCTTCGACCATGTATAGATGGCCCAATACATCCTATACATTGTCGAAATTTAAATCACCACACTTATGATTGCCATCTGTCATGCATCAGTAGCCTCTCCACCATAATTTTGTGTATTGCTAAGTATTATCGAGTATTATCAAGTGTAGGCTATTAAAGTTTTATAAAGTGTTCTAAATGATAAGATACTGAAGTAATGAAGTAATGATTTTCACAATACATCAAGATCATTATCAAACTTGCTTTATTTGGTTGACCCCTTACCCCCCACCCCCATTGATTCAGAAAAAAATTAGCTTCTACACACACTCTCCCCCATCTATACAAATTTTCGTCAGTCATACTACATCACTAGCTTTTTTGGGACCCCACACAAGAATTTTATTGATTTAGAGAGAACCCAAGAATTTCAAGAACGCATAGACGGGTAGGGGTGTTAGTAACCCAACGAAATTTCAATTGGAGTGAAACCTAAGTATTTCATAGGCCCTATCCAAAACGATTTCAAGTACAAGCTTGGTCAAAAGTATAAACTTCAGTGAATCATCTTGAATGGAAATCGGTATTCAAAAGTCTGTATTCAATACTCTGTGTCTTAAAATTTTTCTGTATCTTTAAAAGTCTTACTCTCTCATTCAAAAATTGAAGAAAACTTGAAAAGACAAAGATATCAATATTGAAAGAATATATTGATATTTTAATCTATTGCAGCAGTCATCATAATATGATTATGAATATGAATTTTCATATTATGGGTAAGCTCTAATTATTAATGATAATATTCAAAATCTCTCATATAATTATATTTTAATTAATAATTAACTGAAGAGTTATTGGAGAATTTGGAATAACAAAAGAAATGCAATTG
Source organism: Nilaparvata lugens (assembly GCF_014356525.2). Taxonomy (NCBI): domain Eukaryota; kingdom Metazoa; phylum Arthropoda; class Insecta; order Hemiptera; family Delphacidae; genus Nilaparvata; species Nilaparvata lugens. Next base: position 3,950 of record NW_024091821.1, read on the forward strand.
CGAATATTTAATTGCAAAATCATCATGGAACTTCGTGGAGCATAACCTTGGATTATTGTCATAATGATAGATTGCAACATGTGTTTCATTCTATATCATTGAAAGTCTTCTTCCTCTTGATTTTGAGTAAACATTCCAAATCAATAGAATATCATTCAAAGGGACATTGAAAATACTGATGATGATGTAATCTAAGTCGAAATTATGTTCTATCATGTTAGTCTATAATATCTATAGTATCTATTTGCATTCCACATATTGTTTGGTATTTACAATAGCTGAACAACTCAATGTGAAGCATTGAAGCTATTGAAAGGAACAAATTAAAAGATTGAAATTATTGTTATGATAACACGGGTGAACGCACCCTCCCCCCACTGAATTAAGAAACTTTCCCCCCCCCCATGTAATATGCATCCCCTGGGCACCCTTGAAAATAATAATCATCCGTTGTAAAAGAATGGTGTGAATTCAAATACAGTCGCTTCACATTGATTTGAAAGGTTAGTGTGAGGAATTAAAAAATAAGTTGGTTGAGACCCTCAACATGACCCTTAATTTGAAATGAAATATAAAACTAATAATTGCTAATATGATCAATAAACTAATTAATCAATCTCCAAATTAAAATGTTATATTGTTTAAATTTCACCAGATGATATGAAGTAGAAAAATTGAACTCAACTTCCTATGCATTACTGTATCAACTTGAACCAAGTTGATATTTTCCTTTTGTGCCGGGCACTCTCTTTAAGTCAGGCCTTTTCCCAAGTTATAATAGTAAATTTAATACGCAATAGACTAGAGCCATTATTGTAAGTGAGTTAGCGAAATAAATTATTTTCTCTCTCTATTATGAACGGCCATGACTTCGAGTTTCCCATGATAGATATTTAAAAATTGTGGCTCCGAGTCGTCGAGGAATGTAGATTATGGAATTATCTCTAAAACTTAGCCTTCTTGTCGCGACATAAAATGCGATAAGTTGGAAAACAGCAAGCATTGAAATTATAACAAACTACCGATTTTGCAGTTACTATTTGGTCCAAAGGCTGTAGAAGCCACGCGACGATTGGTCAAATTGATTCCATTCGCCCAATAGGAGACCTGTTTCTAAATACAGTAGTGGGGATTCCCCAGTCGAGAGACCAGATTACGTTTCGGAGGACACTTTGCTAGGAGCACTACGAGAGTAAAGATGTAGTCATTATGTTTCGCCCTTTTTGGGCAGGTTTATAAGTTTATTTCAGTAGTTAATGTAGGAGCTAGTTTTATTTTTTATTAATGTTTAAATTTACTAGTAGTGCCATGTCCTGAAAGGTTTAATTGTGTTTCTTCATCATGTATGAATAATTGTTTCTTCAAATAACCGCTAAGGTACGTAAAATAAGGTTAAAATATAATTTAGGGAATTTAATTGATTGAAACTTCCATAAGAGTATTGAATTAATTAAGCCTGTTAGTTTTCAAGTTAATAATATTGATTGAGAATAATCCTTTTGGTTTTATTAGTGATGGAAGATAATTATAATTTTTTTTTTCTAAAGAAGTATAGAAAGTTTTCCGTTACGTTACATTTGAGTTATTGTTTCTGGAAATATATTATCATAGAGTATTGCTGAAAGTCAGGAAGATAGCCTTTAAATTGGAATAAAAATTTTAAGATTATGTTCATATTGAGTTTATGACATTTTATAATTTTATATTTTTCAGACTCTGTTTTCTTATGTCATTAAGGCTTTCGAATGATTTAGTAAATTTTTTATGATAGAAATCTTAATAGATGAAGAAGAAAGTTTTTCTTTTCCAGGAAATTAATATTAATGAATGTTCAAGTTTTAATACAATTTAAATTATTTTTCTATGTGTCTACTAATTTTATTTAATTAAAGGTAAAAATTCCACAAGATGAATCTTATAAGGCAAACATTATCTTTCCTTAAAGTGAAATTTTCAATATTTTTTTCTTTTATTGTGTTATAAAGTGTCTTGTTTTATTAGGTGATAAATTCATAATTTCAGTTGATACTAGTTTTTGGACTTGTATTTGTAGGTAATCAAATCATAAACTCTGGAATGTTCATTTTTAATTAAGGTTCTGAGCAGTTTTGGGCGAATGCCCGTTATTTACACTTGGATTGTGTCCTATAGTTCATAAATAATAATAAAATAAATGTTGGCTGGCGCACAAGTTTCCAACAATACTAGCCGAGCTACTATATGAAAAATTATATTTGATTTCGCAAACCAAACGAAAAATATCATATAAGTTAGCATCATTTCAATTTGAATTATTTGTGAAGAAAGATCCATTAATTCTGATAAAAAGAATCAGTAGTTTAAAGATAAAAATCTATATAAAATGAGGATTCAAAGAATGAGAGAATTTAATTAATTGTAATCAATAGATAACTCCTGTTTTAGCTTTTGATGAATTGTAGGAAGAGTTAGAAATTAATGCTGTAATACATTTATTTACAGCGGTTCATGTGTGTCCCCAACCAACTTCTTGTACTACCACCCCTTTGGTTCCGCAACTTTATGTAAAACCGCTTCAAGACACCCATTCAGACGACAGGTCTAGGGACGTAAGAGGACGTCGCCGTCAAGCCAAATTCAACCGGTAAAAGCTCACCGCCAAAAACAAGGTACTGTAACCCCGACGATAAAGCAACGTACAAACCAACGAAAGTGCAGTGTAGTGAAACAAAGGTTCATTCGAGAATGTCAATAAAAGGTGGGGATTCAAAATTATTATGAAATGGGTTATATGGGTTACTATCGACGAAATTTGGGTTCAACGGGTTTTTTCTTTCTTGAGTAATTTCATGTTGAAATTGATTGGTTATTTTATGACTGATCTTGTTTGGTTTTGTGACGTATTGCTATCTAAACGGGGATAGTAATGCGCCCCCGAATCAGATGAAGAATGTCAACAAAGTAACATGATATTGTTGTTTCTGTTGTTCGATTTTAGCTGCCAATGTTTATTGAAGCTGTTTGTATTTTTCTATTATTTCAAATTGTAGTGTTATTCTATAGTATAAACCTATTAAATCAGGCATGGCAAGATTAATTGAAGTTTTCTTGACTCTAGCCCGTTCACCTGCATGAATTAGGTATAGACTCAGGTATTTTCTAGATGTGTCGGCCTATTTCTAAATTCTAAATTTTATTCAAAATTGTCTTCTTTATCATCTTTAAAAAAGTGCAGGCACACTTTAAAGAAATTATTTAGCCTTAAAAATCGATTTGATGAATGGTAAGGTGGGAAGAAATGCCATAGTAATCTATTAATTCATCAAATGAATATTGATTGTTTATAGTTCACTTCTAATAGATAATTCCCCTAGAGTAAAAACATAAAAGCTGTTTTCCCACAAAACAGCTTTTTTGAGTTACTACAGTCTTATCATCTGATGTTGCGCCAAGCTATTGCTAGGAAAGAAATCTTGCAGTAGGAATCCATAGGGAAATTATAGTTTAGAGTTTCTATTATTGGTAACACTGATCACGCGGACTCGCGTGCGCATGCGCAATGACGTCATTGATGACGACATCATACTAAGAATATTTCGACCAGTGCGCATGACTACTATTTCTATTTCGGCCTTCTGCGCATGCCCGGTGACGTCAAAATGACGTAGCATACTAAGACTATTTCGCACTAAGAATATTTCGGTTCACCGGGTCAGGAGGAGAATCGACCCTCCACATTCAGCACTGACACCCCTAACTGGGATGAATTGTTATCCCAGGTGAGGGAGGAGGAGAATCGACCCTCCCCATTCAGCGCCGACAGCCCTAGCTGGGGTCAAATGCTGTCCAAAAGGCTTTACCTGGGAAGTTATCGCTCATATATGAGACCAGGATGAAGAGGATGGAGATATATAAAATGGTGCGAAAAATAACTTTCATCATTTGGAACAAATTTGTATAGCTCTTATATAATGTATCACTATTGATGTTAAATAATATGATTCAGGCTCATTATGGTCTAATAGGGAATAATTCTATAACCCTGTTTTATGAAACATTATCTTACAGACTGCAATACTACGGTCTTCAAATGCTATCAGGTCTAATTATAATCATGAATAATACTAATGAATGCTGTTTATGCTATGTTTCAGATGAGCAAAGCGCAAAGATGTGGGCAGCTGTCAAGCAGTCCAGGCGAGTTTGTTATGCTGGAGAAGGCATTCAAATCCAGCCTTCAGACGTTATATTATAATAACGCTCACACGGAGACCCCTGCCAAGGACTTTCATACCTTCCTGTTCAACTTGGAGAAGAAAATCACTCACACTATTGCGCAGCAGTTCATAGAACATGGATCCCTCAAGTTCAACCTTGTATTGGAGTCAACATATTTCCGCACAACACTTGATGATAGCAATGTCGAGCAGGAGGTGTTCCAAAATGTGGCCTTCAAGACACCAAACTACTCAATCTTCAACATCGGAGATCTTCCCAGCATCATCTGTGGAGCAGTGAACACTCTACTGGAGGAGGAGGCAAAGTTTAAAGGAAACTCAAGCAGATGGAGTCTTCTGATCATTGATGGACTCCTCATATGCATAAGTAAGCTCACACCGCTACGAGGATCTTCCTATATCGAGCTACCGGCCAAAATAGCAGCATTCAAAGCCGTTATCAACCCAAGGAATAGTGATCAACAATTTTTCAAGTGGGCAATCCTTGCCAATCATGTACAAGGAGCAAATCCTCAACAAATCAATGAGAGATATCATCAGCTCGTTGAAAAATATAATTTCAACAAAATATCATTCCCCACCAGCATCAATCAGATTAATCGTTTCGAAAAAGATAATCCAGGAGTGTCAGTTAACGTCTATGGTTTGGATGAGAAGAATATCATATTTCCGAGAAGAGTCAGCAAGGAGATGTCCGATAACCATTTTGATCTTCTTCTTCTATGTGAGAGTGAAGATGATGATGCCGACAGTGATGACACCTTTTTGAGGATGGGGAGGAGGTAAAAGTCAGCAGCCACTACTGCTACATCAAGAACTTCGAAAGACTCATCAGATCCCAGCTCACAAAGCATCATGGAAATATTATCATTTGTCGCCGATGCTTCATCCACTATTCGACCATGAGAAATGGTGAGTGAAAGATGAAGGAGCACGAACAGTTCTGCACCAACAACAAGTCTGCAAGGATCATCATGCCAAAGTTGAAAGAGGATAGAAGCCCACCAATTCTGAAATTTGAAAAACACTTGAGAAAGTATAGACTACCCTTGGTGGCATATGCTGACTAGAGTTTAATTCTGAATAAAGTTCATTCAATCACTTTGATTATTGACTATACCATTATATGAGGTCTTTCTTTAATCTTAGCTTGAAACCAAAAGCTTAGGGATGAAATTTGAAAGTAAATTAACATGTAACTTAATTCAATTTATATCTAAATTGAGAACTTTAGTATTTACTTGTGATTCATTGATATAGATATCAATAGGTCTGTCTTGTGTCATGTAATGACATCAATATGAGGGACCGAGCTTAGCTCTGGAATACAAAAGCATGGAAAATTTATTACGAAAGAAGAAATTATTATATCATTCATAGTTCATACAGAAATGTTCTATCTAATCACAGTAAATTGAGATTAATTCCCAGGAGAATGCAAACATTTCCCTCACAAAGGCCCGGTTGCACAAGAGCCAGTTGAATTTTAATCCTGATTAATTTCACATGAACCAAATCAGAATTTAACTGGAATTTATCAGGATTGAAAATGATCCGGCTTTTTTTGCAACCGGCACTAAGTACCTGAATGATTACAAAAGTTCAACAGCTGAGTCATAATTTTGACACAGTCCCAAACACATGAACTCTCTCACTCACTTCCATCATCAACAGACGACGATATAATTATTATGGGACCGCGTCAAACTGGGCTGGCGACAAAGTGGGCTGACGACAAACTGGGCTGGTTTTCCAGCCCAGCTTGTCATTGCATGCACCGCCAAACTGGCACTCTAAGGAATGCAGCCCAGGTTGATGGCGTGCAACTTTGTCGTCTGGTGACAAAATCTTAGGAGTGCCAGTTTGTCGTTGCATGCACCGCCAAACTGGCACTCGGAGGAATGCAGCCCAGTTTGATGGCGTGCAACTTTGTCGTCTGGTGACAAAATCTTAGGAGTGCCAGTTCGTCGTTGCATGCACCGCCAAACTGGCACTCGGAGGAATGCAGCCCAGTTTGATGGCGTGCAACTTTGTCATCTGGTGACAAAATCTTAGGAGTGCCAGTTCGTCGTTGCATGCACCGCCAAACTGGCACTCTAAGGAATGCAGCCCAGTTTGACGGCGTACAACTTTGTTGTTTATGACAAAATCTCAGGAGTGCCAGTTTGTCGTTGCATGCACCGCCTAACTGGCACTCTCAAGATTGTGTGTCTACTATCAATCAGAGATATACTATTCTCCAAACTCTAGTTTGTGTCTACTAGTTAGAGAGACACCACTCTCCAAACTCTAGTTTGTGTCTACTATCTATTATCAGATTAGATTTCTTTATTTATGTATGTTAAAATAATTACTGGCTTATACACTAATTTACATTAAATGACGGTGATGCTAATTATTCAACGAATTTGACAAAGTATGAAAAATTGATCAATGAAAATAAATATTAAATGCAATTGGAATAACAATAATATTAAATTGTAATGTAACTTCATAAATCGGCGGTGTATCAACAAATAATTGTCGATTCTCTAAGAAGGATATTAAATAATATCCTCCCCATAAATACACGACCGGGTTGTGATGGAATAGAGCTGTTGGGAGTATTATAACATGTGAATATATGATTTGAATCCAGAATTATGGGATTAATGAATAAGGTGGATGATATTAGAATGAGTAGTAGTGAATACAATATTGCTTCAATGACTCAAAATAGATAAATGAAACAAACGTTATAGGGTGGGATTTAATTAAGATTTTAGAAATTAAGTAATAAAGACGATATACAATACTGAAGAACAGAAAATGCTGAAAACAGAAACTTTCCACTTTGTATATTATGTATTCGCAGTGGATAAACACTAGTATTATTGGCACATTGTTGTAGAATATCTCCAAAGCTTCAAAATGACATCTGGTTGGAGGCTGTAAGTCAATATTTTACGGCTGGAGCGTCATCGTAAAAAGAGTAAAAGAGTACTTTTTGCAGCGGAAAACACGCTTTTTCCACCAAAAGCCAATCCCAACAATTAGAAAACTTGCCATCCATGATGGCAATCTCAAAAATGTTTGTCGTCTTAGAAAAATCCAAGATGGCAGCCAAAAATCTGATTTCAAGAGTTTGTAGTTAAATTCACCATAGTAAAAGTTGGTGGAATTGGATAAATCTTTCGGATATTGTAGTATGATTGTATTGAAGCTTCCAGATGACTTAATTGATCCGATATCCTCGACATTACTAGAATTAAAGACGATTTCTTGAAAATCGACATATGTTCGCCGCAATCTTGTTTTTTTCATGATGACAAACATTTTTAAGATTTCCATCATGGATAATCTATTACTACACATCATTATATAGAGATTGATACCATTCCCAAGTATGTACCTTCAAAGAGTCATGAGTTTCGGTTTTCTTATTGTTGAGATTGTCATTTGGTGGAAAAAGTGTGTTTTCCGCTCAAACAGTACTTTGTACTCTTTTTCCGATGATGCTCCAGCCGTAAAATATGGACTTACAGCCTCCAACAAGATGTCATTTTCAAGCTTTGAAAATATTCCACAACAATGTGCCAATAATACTAGTGTTTGTCTACTGCGAATACATATACAGAGTTGAAAGTGAAATATTGCCCCCGAAAAATGTATGTTTCAAGTTTTTGAAGTTGAATAAATAATTGAAAGAGTGGTTGAATTGAGATGATTCTTCCGAACATCATTGTTTGGTTAATTCTAAACACTTTGGTGGTAAAACCAATCCGTTATCTCTCACAATAACTGAATAACAAGAGATGTAAATATTTCTGTCAATAATGACCGCCATCTTGTATTTTTCAATGATGTCGAATATTTTAGTTGGAAGTTGAAAAAACGCTCCAAATTTCAAAGATTGAAAATTTCTTTGTATCTCTTGCACAAAAAAAGTTATAATTGAATGAAATTTGAACAAATTTAGAAATAAACGTTTTTTGGGCTTTTGAAGGTTGCAACTAAAAAATATGCGTTTTAGAGGAAAATTTCATAGAATCGAAATCTGTAGAGGAAGATTTTGAAAATATTTTCGTCTAGAAAAAACGGTTGAATATCTTAAACGGTTATTGAAGTACAAGCGATATAGTAAAACCCTGAAAATTTTGGCGGCCATCTTGTTTCCGAGGTGTTTGACTGTGATTTCGACTTATCATCATTACGATCCTTATTATGCTAGACCTAATGATGAAATTGAGACATCTTCCACGGCTGTTACTCAAAAATGACCACAGAGTGCCTTATTCATGACATTTGCGCCCGAACTATATTTTAAATTATCTCTAACAAGTTTGATTATTCTGAAACGTCTCTGATCGGGGAGCTTCAGGGTAGAACTAGCAATGTGTGCTGGGGTAATATGTTCATGGCGTTCAAGAGAGTAAACAAAACGTAGACAATAATTTTGGCAGCGCAGCATTTTATCATTGAGTGTAACTTGCATGTCATTGAGGACAGAGTTGCAGTACGTGAAATGTGGAAAAATCAAAGATTGGACCAGTAATAATCGTATACTTCTAGGAAGGACATCTTGCAATTTTTTAAGTGAATGCAATGCTAGAAAAACCTTTCTACAGGTTTTACTGACCTGTTCTGACCAGTCGAGGTTTTGTACATAATTATGCCTATTTTTTTCAGAGAGAGATACCTTGATAAATTCGGATACGCATTCATAAAATCAAGCACTATCCAATTATTAATATAATGTTTTATATTATATGGTATTGACATAATTTTTTGTGTATTATTTTTATTGATAACTCTAACCTATTAATAATTTAACAATATTCAACCTCCATTTAAATGGTGGTTGGCGCTTCATGCCTTGATAACAGATTACAGATTATCAACAAAAATGACAAGATGAAAGTCCAAGTAGCACTAACTTATTATTCAAATTTTAAAATTTCTCATTAGTCAAATTATTTTTAATCGCTTATTCTTATTGTAATTCAAATCATTACAATAGTTTATTGTTTAATATTATACTTTCTGCACCAGTAAAAATTCAGACTGAAGGCAACACAAATGTGAGACCAGTTGAGGTGGGTGAAATATAGCCTGATATTAATAATAGCTAGGTGAACTGTTGCTCGAACTCGAATTTCATTATTTTCAACATTCATTTTCATGAAATCGTAATTATAACAGATCTTCAACACCCTCTGTGTTTAAAAGACGAGTCCGGCTCGCGGATCGGGCTCACAGGCCCCATTCGGCGAGTTGAGCTCAGAAGAAAATCACCACTAACGTGTATGAACTTCCAGAGTCCGGCTCGTGTACTTTTCAAGGTCGGCTAGAGAGCGCCCAAGTTGATTCATTATCCATATGAGATGGGACTCATCTAATCATGAAACTGTAATCAATATTCCCCATTAGATAGGTATCCTCTAGAGTATTCGCTTTGCTGAAATTTCATACTTCTTGAGAATTGGAATTAGAAGACTTGAGTTTATGATTTTTTTCTGACGTTTGAGATAACTATTCCATAGAGTAAGGCTAGATAATTTTTTATTACAATCATTTTTCTATTTTCCTAACTATACATCTTATTGATTTATTACATCTACAATGAAATATGCATAGTCTAAGTATTAGCAAGGGCCTGTTCCATACAATTCAAAAGTCTTACAATACAGGAGAATCACCAATAAAATTCATTCATCAAAATAATAAGAATCATCTTATAATAAGATTCACGACTGCTCCTAGGCAGTAAAATCAAATATCTCTATTATAAGACCTTGTAGGTTTTATGAGAAAGGCGCCACTTTAGGTTAGAAACCTCTCAGTGACCATTGTTTCCAATATATTAAATACTTCTTGCACCAACATACTACAGTCAATATAGACATAAAAAAGGGGGTGTGCTTGGAATTTATATTGTAGTTCTGATTTTTTAATATATTATTTGGGTACATAAGAGAAGTACAGAACCAATTTCTTCATGCAAAATTTCCTTGTGCTAGATACAGAATGGCCCAAAAATCTCGTATTTTCGGCTCATTTTCCAGTTTTCAGCTATTTCTGCCAAATCTCGTGTTCGGAAAGAAAAATTTGCTCTTACCTTTGTTTTAGATTATGAAATTCTGTATATAATGAGATCATTCGGAACTCTTTATCTTCAATGAGTACTGAGTTTTGATTTTCCAAAAATGAGTGGAATTTGAAGAGAAAAATCAATTTTGATGAATTTTAGTTTTTGATCAAAAATATCTTAGATTGTGACCATTTAGATGTATAATTCAAAATCCCTCTGGGCGTATTTTTGTGCTCTACAATCTGAGATCAGGTAGAGCGCTCTATCACATATATATTTCCAGGTACACCTGACAACAATGTTCCTTGTATTGTGAAAAACACCTAATTTTCAGCTTCAACCATCATTACCAACTACATTGTCCTCACATTAATATATCGCATAATGACATACGTACATGATATTATGATCTATGAGAATCACCCGTTAGATGCACTTCATTTCAGAATTTCCTAGTGGAGAGGCGCGCTTAAGGACACCTTAAGGATCAAAATTTCAATCACTTTTAACTTTTGACACAATGCTCAGATTTCATCGTACTACACTCTATTATTCTCGGCTCGTTAAGGCGGTCTAAAATCATTTATCATAAGTCAAATTCGGTCAAAAAATAAAAAATGTATTGTTGAGTATACCGGTAGCCTACTTAAGCCCATATTCCAATATACAAAAAATGGCTAATTTCTATATTCAAAGCTGCATGTCTTTTGAAATATTTTTGATAAAATTCCCAATTTGGTGAGGATGTGAAAATTGTCCCCCTCTACCCACTCCATTAAATAATACTTTTGATTCCAATACTATTCGAAAGTTACAGAAGATTTTAAAAATGGCAATTTCAGTTTTTACATTATTTTCATGATTTTACTGTTGATCAAGAGTTTCTAAAACGAGTCTGATACATCATAGAAACTCACGATTGATTCCAAATTGTGGTCAAATTCATCTTCTACGAGCTCAATTGCCTAAAATCCATCTTGAATCACTTTTCCCGATCATAGAACTTCCAAAACCGTTTATATGAGAAAAATATCTACAATTTCCGGATTTTTTTCAGCAATCAAATCTCACTTCACGAACATATTTTTTCATGAATCCTTTACAGCAGATGAAAGATAAAATTCTATTGTACATTTCAAGATTAAGTAATGATTTTTATAATGAGGGGTTACCGAGATACATAGCTTTGAATATAGACATTTGCCATTTTTTGTATATTGGAATATGGGCTTAAGTACACTCGACAATACATTTTCCATTTTTTGACCGAATTTGACTTATGATGCATGATTTTAGACCGCCTTGACAAGCCGAGAATGAAGTGTAGTACGATGGAATCTGAGCATTGTGTCAAAAGTTAAAAGTGATTGAAATTTTGATCCTTGAGGTGTCCTTAAGCGCGTCTCTCCACTAGGAAATACTGAAATGCATCTAACGGGTGATTCACATAGATCATAATATCATAAACTTATGTCATTTTGCGGAATATTAATGTGAGGACAATGTAGTTTGTGATGATGGTTGAAGCTGAAAATTAGTTGTTTTTCACAATACAAGGAGCATTGTTGTCAGGTGTACCTGGAAATATATATGAGATAGAGCGCTCTACCTGATCTTAGATTGTAGAGCACAAAAATACGCCCAGAGGGATTTTGAATTATACATCTAAATGGTCACAATCGTAAGATATTGTTGATCAAAAACTAAAATTCATCGAAATTGATTCTTTTCTTCAAATTTCATTCATTTTTGAAAAATCAAAACTCAGTACTCATTGGAGATAAAGAGTTCCAAATGATCTCATTTTATGAAGAATTTCATAATCTAAGAAAAAGGCGGAAGCAAATTTGTCTGTCCGATTACGAGATTTGGCAGAAATAGCTGAAAACTGGAGAATGAGCTGAAAATATGAGGCTTTTGGGCCACTCTGTATCTAGCACAAGGAAATTTTGCATGAAGAAATTGGATCTGGACTTCTCTTATGTACCCAAATAATATATTAAATAATCAGAACTACAATATAAATTGCATGCACCAATGTATATAGTGACTGGACTTACCAGAGTAGATCTGGTAGACTTCATAAATGAGCTTCAAAGATACAGTAAAAAGGGCGACCATATAAGCTATAAGCTACCTGAATTGTGAATATTGTTCCAAACAGGGAGGGATTGCAGAAACTACAAAACGGAATTAGTCAAGGGCTTCCGGCGAGTGATTAGTTCTATAGATGTGTAGTCCATCTGACATGGGTCAATGTAATTTTCGTATTGTTATTTAGGACGTTGACTAATTTATTCTTTAGCGCTCTTTTACTCTTCTCTCTTTCACTCATTCTCTCACACACTCTCTCACACTCTCTCTCTCTCTCATTCATACCCTCTCCCTCACTCCCTCTCTCTCATTCTTTCTCTCTCTCTCACACACACACACACAAATTAATACACCAATGCTTAGGCACACACTTTACGCACTAAACGGGCTTTAGGGTTGAGTGGCAGAGAGAAACATGAGTCCTAACTCCGCTCTAATAACTCTCTCTCACTTCCTCTCTTTCTCTCTCTCTTTGATAGAGAGTTAGTGGGAAGGATATTTTGAATATTCTTCCCAAAGAATGGACATTGATATGTCCAAAGCTCCGCCAATTTATGTAGATGCATAACAATATTATCTATAGCTATTACCAATTGCTTTTTTCATATCATATGCAGTTCAATAATCATTTTCTTAGTCTATTATTATGTAAATTCATCTATAATTTTGCTGTATTGTAAGCTATTGTATAATATAAGTGTAAAAGCCAGTATATATTGTAATCTACATAAATAAAGTACTCAATCAATCACACTCTCTCTCTCTCTTTTTGTTTAAATCGAGGCTTCTGTCATCATTAATAAATTATACATCAGCATAAGGTCACCAGCTTGATAGGGTTTGGTGCATTCATGCTCTCATTTCATTCATAGATTCATAATTACCTCTCTTCTTTTTTATTTAAAGTCTGATCACAATGTTTTGTAATAGGACAGTAGGAATTCTTCATGGAGGAACAGAAACAAACCAACTTGAAAATCAGAATGAGTTGGTTGATGAATCATTGAAGGAGTACAGGTTTGTGGTGAAATCGTTAAACCCAAACACACCTTTCGAGATGTGTACCACAGAGTTTGTCGATCAGCAAGTAACTCACCTGCTGGCAGATTTGAACGAGCAAGAGGAATTAACTGTTGGTAATGGGCGAAGTGTCTGTTTGTTTTGCACAAAATATGAAGCCAGCAGGTTGAGTAAACCCTGCGGTCATTGGGTGGGGTGCTATCACTGCATTTGTAATTGGGTGAGAAAGAGGCAGTATTTACAGATGACAAATGGAGATTGATCGATAAGTACTGAGTATGAGCACGGAATGAATATACCATATATTGTAAGTTCTTCTATTGTTCTACCATTCTGTGCTTCACTATTGTAAGTTCGAAACACATTCCAGTGTGAGAGCTTGTAGGCTATTAAGGTGCGTACATATATACGAGCCACGAACATGAGCAATTCACTTTTAATCAGCTGACTATATCTGTATTTTTACAGATACGGTAAGATATAGATATAAAAAGCTTGGCATCAGCTGATTAAAAGTGAATTGCTCAATTCACTTTTAATCAGCTGACTATATCTGTATTTTTACAGATACGGTAAGATATAGATATAAAAAGCTTGGCATCAGCTGATTAAAAGTGAATTGCTCATGTTCGCGGCGCGTAAATCTGTACGCACCTTTAGATTCAATATTGTCAATTGATTGTTTCAAAATTGGTGTTTGGAGAGATATTTCTACATTATATTCTCAGCACCAGAAAGTCACATTTGCCTAG
>NW_024091822.1:0-20282 GCF_014356525.2 Nilaparvata lugens
TAGCCCACTATTGCATTTCTTGTTTTGTTTATTAATTTATTTTTTATTCATATACAATCACATATTATAGAAATTATTCATATTTATATGTATAACAATAATTATTATTATTGGCCTTATGCATTTTGATCGATCTATCCATTTATATCTATCTCTTTTATAATTTAAACATTGCAAATTTTGAAATGGACCAACAGGCTTTCTTGAGGTCCAAACTGTTCCAATTGCAATTCATACAACATTCCAACTCTATAAATTTCTAGCCAAACAGAATATTGTATGATAGGTAGTGAGTCTTATCATAGAGAAATATAGCATAAGAAGAAGATAGCCCATGGTATAGGTCGTTTATGTTCTGTTTATATACTGTTGACTACTGTCTATTATTACTTTTCTTGCTGGGTGAGAGTATAAGAATGGCACAGTATGAGAGACCACCAGCATCACATAGCTTCAAGAAAATGAACTACTAAGTTAACATTGAAATTTGGAACATAAATGCCCTATACCTTTGGGATATATTCTTATGCTATATTTTCTCTATGGTCTTCTGTATGACCATGACTATTAAAAAATTTCAAAAAAGGGTTTAAAAAATAGTTAGAAATCAGCCATTAGATTCAATTCATTTTTATGTAAATTGTAACTAGAGTAGATTATTAATCATATTCACTAGTTTTTTACAATAAACAGAATAAGTTTAATTTTTTCTTCATGTTTGTTTTCAGTTTGCTCCAACGGTGTCATGAGGGTGTAACTCTATGTGCGGTGGTTGGGGGACGGGAGGCACTCGTGGGTGGGCCTCTCTTATTTGGTGCCCTTCGAGAGGGCACCAACCCCCCAACAGACACCCCATGATATGTTGAAAAACTTCATCCTAACTGTAAGTGTAACAACATGTTTCCAAGTAAATATTACAGTAATTACAATACGACAACACTTGATTATTACAATATCACAAAATATTGATTATTAATATTATTAGATATAATTGAATATTGAATTATTAATAATATGAGTACATTCACAATCACCGCCATTAACAATTTATAGTTGAGTTGGCGAAGCCCGCATAATGAGAATGGAGCGATTCTCATTTTTAATGACTGAACAAAGTAAATCTTAATGAATACAATACAATATATGATAATGATTGTTAAAATAAATAAATAATCAATATTTTATTTTTGTTTTCAGCACCTCAAAACGAAAGACAACTTGAAGGCCTGTAAGGTGCCAAGGAGGCTGGTGGCCAAAGTGGACGCAGCAGTGGAGGAGGCTCTGGAGCTGCAGGATGTTTTTATATGAGTAAGAGAAAGAAATAATTGTGAGGAGTACTCTGGAGAGAAGGGTACAGTGTCTGAAGGGTGAGTGATGGAGATCAATTCATTTCATTTTTATTGTTTATTAATAATAATTCAATTTATACTCAAAGTTAATGTACTTCGCTTACTACACAGTCACTATATAACCTATTATCATAAATTTATATACTTTTACATTCATTCATTCATTTCTATGATTATGATGATGATGATTTTAGGCCTACAATAATAAATTATTATCAATCTAGTACCATTATCAAATTTCAATTGAATATCATATGTAGCTATTAAATTATTGTTATGCTAGTTCATCAATTTCAAATCTATTATTGTAAAAAATTTATATTACAAGATTTGTGATAACATTTTCTTAATTTCTAAATTGAATGTAGAATTGGTTGATTGATTGATCATGCTTCATGGACAGACAGGGAGACTGCAAACCTCACTTTTGATCATTGTTTAAATGTTTAATTTTTATCAATTCATGAATATTTTATTATTTTCTATTTGTTCAATGAAATAGAATATTACTTTTTTGCGATTTTCAGCTCTATCTCTATTTATAAAAATAGAACACATCACTAAAAGGCCTAACATGTCCTCGCCCAATTTATATTGATGGTGTAATAATAGTACCTAATGAATAAATAAAAAGGAATTATTAGGCCCCAAAATTTCCAATTCATAGCACTTAGAAAAAAAACAACCTCAAATCAAATGTGAATTCTCAATATAATATTAATTTATTTTTCTCACATATTGTCCCCTAATTTCACGAAGCAAATAATTATAATACTTATCATTTCTTATCTCCAATTCAAGTTCAAAGTAATTCAACCAAATACACAAAATGCATCAACATCTTGTCAAAAATATAATTCAAAATTCACAATAAAATTCAATAAATAATGTAAAAAATAATTAACAATAATCAGAATAAAACAATAAATATAAATGTAATTTAATAAAATAAAAATCAGTCAAACAAAAATGAACAGCCACCCAGAAAGAAGTTGAATATCTCTTATTATTAAATAAAAATTAATCAACTCCATGTATGTCTGTAAATTAGTCCAGATATTTAACATTGCCTACCCCATGAAGCAATAGAATGATAATAACCCTACCTTCAGATAATATTCTGTGTAGAATGTCTTTGATTTGTATCCAATGGCGCCTCCGGCAAAAACTTTCCTCTTTCCATCTTCTCACATTCAGAATCACTGATCTTGGGGTGATTTCGATAACATTCGTTTTGGTTACCAGCCTATCTGGAAATTTTTGTAACAATGTATTGAGTACCTGTAGGTGGGTAATTTATTGCGTTCTAATTATTGAAAATTGGGCCAAAATTGGAAGCTTGGTATTACTAGGCCTACAATATAATTGATTAAATAGAACAGGATGCACTTGTAGCTAAATTTCAGTTTCAAGTCTTCAAACTTCACACAGATAATTGGCAATGATTCAAGTAGAAAATGAAGGCTCTGGTACAATCTTGACTTTTGACTTTGACTCTGACCGACTGGCCACGACTAGACCTCGACTTAACCCTAATTCTCCCCTCAATATTTATTTTTCCATTTCATCTTAAAATTATTCATATATGGTATTCAACTATTTGGGGAAATTTTATTTTCTCACATTAGATACTTTTTTTTAGCTTTATTTTTCTGGAGGTCAAGGTTGTTTCAGAGTCCACAATTTCTATTTATTATACAGTTGAACTTAAACAAATTGTCAAATGGTTTAATTTCAAGTCGTCCAAAATAAATTGTCTAGTTGAATTACCATTGAGCATTTCTGGACAGATTTCCTCATATCAGCTCTGTTTACTTGAGTGACTGATAAGTCTGATAGGCCAAAAAAAATTCTTTTTCCAAAAAATAAGCTAATCTTTTGATGGCCAAGGCAGAGGATTCTTTTAAAAAATTGAGTAAGGTTCAGATGAATTCCTGTTACAGTCATTGTACCATACAAATCCATTGTTTTTACACAGATGAAACGTGTATGTTGGTTGGAGCAGCTGGTTCATTCTTGACTTGTATGTTATTCTCTGAGAGGGATTTCTACAGTTTGGTCGTTGCTGTATTATCATGATGATTATGAAGATGGAGGATTGAATTCTCTACGGTTTTTGGGTGATTGGGGTTTTGGATGTTTTAGTCTACCAGTTGTGGTAGATATATCATTGTGATGAGAAACTGTTGAATGTGATGTAAGTATCGGCTCCACACATTTTGTGAGCCTGAGGCCTGAAGGTGGTCTTGAGGCGCCCAAGGCCACCTTGGGGCAGAGGCCACATGTGTGGGCCAGTTAAGGTATTTGTATTTAAAGGTAAGTATTCGAAAATGAAAAATGAATAAATTTGTCCTCCCCCCCACACCAAGCCCAAAATACTCCAAATGCAGTACAGTACCACCCACTCTGAATCACTACCTCTTTAAACACGTAGGTAGTGTCTAAATACCCCACATTTATATCACCCCCCTGAATACCTCTAATACAGTATACCAATCCCCCTAACACAATTTTTTTTTTGAACCCCTCCCCCAAATTATTTTGTCCCTTGTCAATAATCTGAATATGTCGGGCAGTTGTTGGCTCAAGCTGTTGCTGTTGGGGGTTTGTTGTGGTTTGCTGAGTTGTACAGAGGGTTGACTTTGGTCAAGGGCAACTCTCTCAGCTGTCGACCAAAGTTTACAATGAATCCTGTTTGCTCCAACCAACATACAAAACATTATTTAAAAAATCAGATAACTCTACCACTGCTAACTCAGTGCAACTTTTTCCTGTTCAAAAACAAGCTGATTTGTAAATAAAGTTGTATTCCCTTCCAGGTTGCTCAATGAACGTAATTCAACTAGGTAGCTTTTCTCTGTAAATTTTCAATTA
Organism: Nilaparvata lugens; assembly: GCF_014356525.2. Classification (NCBI taxonomy): domain Eukaryota; kingdom Metazoa; phylum Arthropoda; class Insecta; order Hemiptera; family Delphacidae; genus Nilaparvata; species Nilaparvata lugens. Next base: position 4,224 of record NW_024091822.1, read on the forward strand.
CTGCTTTTCAATGGATAATACAGGTCTAAAATTATTCCACATTAATTTATCCAACGCTTCATGTATACAGGCTCAATACAATTGTTTCTTTGCTCTATTGGATACATAGTTTTCGAGGGTCTTAAGTCTTTTATGCCAATTCCATCTAGTCCTGGCATCTAGTACTTCTAGGGAGAATATTATGAACAATAAAATTTCATCAATGACACAATTTAAAAAATATCATTACAAAATGAAAATCATCCAATTTAACTCATTTTTATATCTTGTAGAAACCTTTTCCCATACTATAACTATCAATTTTAAATCAAAACCAAGTTTTTCCAGATTTAGCCAAAGCTGTCATTTGGGTTGATAAATGTCAAATTAGTGGTCCTGGGTATTTAAATCTATTTTTTATAAATGCTAAAAGAAACTAAATATTTAATTAATTATATAAATAACCATTTTTTAGAATTTTAAAATTACATAAACATTTATTTTTTCATTAGCTATTTTTGAGACTCCCTCCCATGTCACCCATGAATAATAAATGATCTATTACACACTTTTATTAATGCTAAAAGAAACTAAATATTAAATTAATTATATAGATAACAATTTTTTATAATTTCAAAATCACATTATTATTTTTTATTAGATTTTTTTGAGACTCTCTCCCATGTCACCCATGAATAATAAATGGAATTAACTTAACATAAAATAAAAATTGAATTAACTACCAATCTGCAATTAAATGAAATAGAATTAATCTTGGAGCATACTTGGTCAATTTTCTACTAAATCCGTTCTGAAAAAATCCTCATTTCTTTTTATTTCACATTCTAAATTCTACATTTATTTCTATCAGAACCATTTTTAGTTGAAAAAAGTTTTTGTTGATTATTTAATCATGCGTTGGGCTAGGACACGAATTTTTTTGTAGACTCTTAAAGATAGAATAGCTTTGATGGAACAATTGTTCAGATTAAGCATAATGGAAATCTTGTTTTTATGTAGAATGGAGAAATAATACTGTAGTAAAAGATCCTCTCCGCAACTAAGCTCTGTCAACCAAGCATTATCAATCAATCAATAACATCATTTCTATCTATCTTTGTACAGTACAGCAAGAAATATTTCGCAAAACATTTTATAAGATTGGAAGGAACAACATTTCTATGTAACAACGTTTCCACTGATTACTAGGACATATTTTTCCCTGAATTTATTGTGTTCAACCAGGAATTATCATTTCAATTTTGTGACTATTGTAGGCCTATTTAGAAGTCTCTAGTCTCTAATCATTTTGTTAATTATCAATGTTCTTATTTTTCAATCATCATCATCATCATCATCATTATCATTATCATTTCAATTTTGTGACTATTGTAGGCCTATTTAGAAGTCTCTAGTCTCTAATCATTTTGTTAATTATCAATGTTCTTATTTTTCAATCATCATCATCATCATTATCATTTCAATTTTGTGACTATTGTAGGCCTATTTAGAAGTCTCTAGTCTCTAATCATTTTGTTAATTATCAATGTTCTTATTTTTCAATCATCATCATCATCATCATCATCATCATCATCATCATCATCATCATCATCATCATCATCATCATCATCATCATCATCATCATCATCATCATCATCATCATCATCATCATCATCATCATCATCATCATCATCATCATCATCATCATCATCATCATCATCATCATCATCATCATCATCATCATCATCATCATCATCATCATCATCATCATCATCATCATCATCATCATCATCATCATCATCATCATCATCATCATCATCATCATCATCATCATCATCATCATCATCATCATCATCATCATCATCATCATCATCATCATCATCATCATCATCATCATCATCATCATCATCATCATCATCATCATCATCATCATCATCATTATCATTTCAATTTTGTGACTATTGTAGGCCTATTTAGAAGTCTCTAGTCTCTAATCATTTTGTTAATTATCAATGTTCTTATTTTTCAATCATCATCATCATCATCATCATCATCATCATCATCATCATCATCATCATTATCATTTCAATTTGAAAAAATATATCTAAAAAAAAAAAATATATATAATTTGTAAAATATGTAAAAAAAATCTCAAATTTATTAAAAACCATAAAAATAAAAAATATATATAAATTTGTAAAATTCAAAAAATACATATTATTGTAGTTTATGGTGAATGCATAATTATGTGTGGTTGTTACAAAACGATAAAATGAAAAAAAATGAATATAATTTTTAAAATATGTAAAAAAAATCTCAAATTTATTAAAAACCATAAAAATAAAAAATATATATAAATTTGTAAAATTCAAAAAATACATATTATTGTAGTTTATGGTGAATGCATAATTATGTGTGGTTGTTACAAAACGATAAAATGAAAAAAATGAATATAATTTGTAAAATATGTAAAAAAAATCTCAAATGTATTAAAAACCATAAAAAATATAAAAATAAAATTTAAAAAATATATATAAATTTGTAAATCCAAAAAATACATATTATTGGTGTTTATGGTGGATGCATAATTATGTGTGGTTGTTACAAAACGATAAAATGAAAAAAATGAATATAATTTGTAAAATATGTAAAAAAAATCTCAAATGTATTAAAAACCATAAAAATAAAAAATATATATAAATTTGTAAAATTCAAAAAATACATATTATTGGTGTTTATGGTGGATGCATAATTATGTGTGGTTGTTACAAAACGATAAAATGAAAAAAATGAATATAATTTTTAAAATATGTAAAAAAAATCTCAAATTTATTAAAAACCATAAAAAATATAAAAATAAAATTTAAAAAATATATATAAATTTGTAAATTAAAAAATACATATTATTGGTGTTTATGGTGGATGCATAATTATGTGTGTTTGTTACAATATAGAAAACATGTAGAAAATGCACTATCATATTAAAAAATCCCATGTGACTTGCATTGGTCTATCTCTCCTCTCTCAAGCCAGATAATGTACTTGAAGGTGGCTTTGAGTAAGAAATTCCATTCCTGGAAAAAATCATCACTGTATCATCTATACTAATAGGAATAGTAATTCCTATCCTCATTTTCTCCTGTATTCGTTTTTAAATAAATTGATGCTAGCAAAAAAATAAAAATTCTAGCAAATGAATTGATTCTGTAGAAGTGCCAAACTACTTTCATGATTTTCTCACTGGATTATATCAGTGATTCAGCAGTAAATAATTGTGATATCTATTCAAAGACTGAACAAATTATACCTTGGAAAGACTAGTTGACAAATAAACTATTAAAATTAAACATTTGATAATTATTGTGATGTAAACGATAATGTGACTTTCAATGTATATTTATGTATGTAGCCTCAAACGATAGGCTGTTATTCCATTAAATAGAATAGTTTTGTACGAAATATTGACAAAATATTTGTGTCATCACATCCTGCTTTTTTATCCTACCTGTTTTGAAATTCATATATTAATTGAAACTTATTGTTGAAGACTTATATTCATTATATAATTGTTTTATCTTACTATATTGTTTTTAATTATTTTTTCTTTCAATGAATAAACTAAATAAATTAGATTTCTTCAATGATACCCCCTTTCTCCACACTGACAGACGTAAATCAAGTAGTGTAAAACAATGAAACTATCAGCACAGATCTAATGGTTGTCTGTGGTATTAATACAATGATTTTTTTCAATATTCAACATTGTTTGTTCATTCAACATTCAAATGTCCCAGTTCTAACCAAATATAGATATTATCAAATCAATTTATTTTCCATTTTTACAATATATACAGAGCATGAAATTACCATAGTTACTAAATGTCCATACAATGCTTATCAAATGTTCAAATATTGAACAAAAATATCTGATAATCTCCATTTAACGTTCGATAGTGGTTAAATAATGTCTAATAATGTTTGATAGCTGTTTAATATTCAACCAGACAATGTACATAAACGTTAATCATAGTCCAATTTTCTGTATATGGCAAACGCCAACAAAAATGGCGGCTGGTGAAAGAACAATATTAATGTTCAGTTCTGTGACGACAGTTAGCAAGTGGTCTGTGAGAGCATATCGAGTCAAGGGCGACCTCAGCTAAATCGTTAGGGTGTGATCACATTGAATGCCTAATAAATATATGAGTGCAAGTTCACGTCAGATCATGCATGAGCCGAAAAACAAAATTTGAAAAGTGCCATTGAACCATGTTGAGACTTGCATGTAGCTGCTCACCCACTGAACGCAACCAGCAAGTGCAAGCGTTCAATGTGAGGGTTCCTGTTAATTTTTCTCAGATTTTGTTTTTCTCACCCCTGCATGCTTGATCATGCATAACCAAGCTTTCACTTCGCATTCAATGTGATCATACCCTTACACTTTGACAGACCATTCACAGAATTTCCTGACCGAGCTGAACGAATTGATATCAGTCTTATTTCACCAAACACCAGTTTATAATAAAATTAAAAAATTGTATGATTGATTGGTGTGGAAAAATATATTAGGCACTCTTGTTTGGATAAAATTGGTAATTTTTTTGCAAATTTATGATGAAATGTAACAGTCGCTGTAAATACAAATACTGTACTCCATATAAATGATATAATGTCACTGATTACAACGGAAACAGTACAGTGCATGTCTTATCGCATTTAGTTCCCCCCCTCTCTCTCTATGTCTCTCTACCTAGCTCTGTCTATCTCCGAGGAGGATGAGGAGGAGGAGGGTACTTTCTCCCCGGCAGAGCTGGCTGAGTCCCTGTCGTCTTTAAAACCGCATCAAGTAAGTCGATCCGCATTTTTATGTATTTTCCTCGGTCCTCCATATTTTGTGAACCCTCAAAGTTACCCAGCGTTGTTCAATCTTATTTGTATTGCTAAAACCAATGACCAGTTGCTATAGTGAGGTCCACTTTATAATGGCAGTGGAGAAAGATAGGAGAACAACGTTGCCAATCCTTTGTCTTGTCAATGCCTTCTATAGACGATAGCAGATACAGGTCTATTTATGTAATATTAACGGTTCATTCTCGTTTAAAATAATCAATTATATTTTATCAAGCAAGCTATATTTTTCAATAATTTCATAATGAATTTTCATAACTAAGATGAAATATTTTGTTAGTTAATTAAATCGGGGCACCGAGCTTCGCTCGTTATTTTTATTTATTGATAAAAAGAACACAATTCTCTAAAATGATCGTGTTTATATTTCACAGCTGGCTATACGTCATCTTATGAATTTCGGGGATGCGATATTTTGATTTTTCACATACTCTCTCTCTTTTACTATCCACAGCTATTTCAGCCAAGGATGAATTATCCTTTTAATGTCGTTCAGCGAGTTTTCTCAAGGATGAGACCTAGTGCAATCGAATCTTTATAATATCATGAACCTTCTATGTTCCAAATTTCGTGACAATCGTTAGAGCCGTTTTCGAGATCCGTTAAACATAAATAATCAGATATAAAAATACAGAAATCGCTCGCTTAATATAATAGGATTAATTCCACATTGTTAAAAGACGATCTGGCGACAGAGCAAAGCGAGAAGGAGATAGCGCTATCCGCTTTGTTGAATGATAGACAAGGATAGCATTGCTAATCAAACTCAGCCATTATAACGTGGACCTCACTATAGTCACTATATTCTAGTTGTTATTCAATTGACCGAATGTCAAATCTAATATAAACCCAATGTTTTGCAGTAATTTGAATTGGTGTGTGGTTTCCGCAGGTGATGGTGATTGGTTCCGTGGTGTTGAACCAGATAGTGGTGGGACTTGCGGTGTCCTACCTGAGCGTCCTGATGTGTGGCATCGGTGTCCTGATGGCGTGGCGTGGCTTCTCTCCCCTCCGCCAACTGCCCACCTTCCACTGGGTGTGCGCCGAGTTGGCGCTCCACATAACTCTCACAGGTTCGTCCAAATACATCGACATAAACAAGTACATCGATTTATCTATAATATAATAAAGTATATGATTGGCTTATACACGTACGGGATAGGAAATTCACGAATGATGCAGTCTTAACTACTGAACTGATTAACTTGAAATTTTGCATATAGATTCTTAATTTACCGAGGATGATTATATTCCTTTTTCAAATTCTTCAAGATTTCATTACATCAAGTTATCAGTTTGTCAAGTTTTTAATTAGACGACGGGTTTTCTGCTTGTAACAAATACGTCGACATCAACAAATCACTTTACCCATCCAACTACTGTACACACAAAAGTTTTAAGCCAAATTCCCACATTTCAGTGAACGTATCCAGTACAGTAAAAATATAATTCCTTTCAGATCTAATTGGACTATTCATACTCGCTCGACCGTGCTGAGTGGGAACAGTCCAATCATAACTCATGGCAATTATTATATTTCCACTGATTCTGATACTGAGATGTGTGAATCCAGCTTTATGCTCAATAGGGCAGAAAAGGATTACCATTGATCTTATGAGAGTGGACATAAAATGTTTGTCTGACAATAGTACTTCACGTCACAAGTCCGGTAACGGTAGTTTACCGCATAAGTATGATTGTCTCTGCCCGAAACGTAGTTGAGGGCAGAATTATTATACGAATGCGGTAAATACGTTACCGTACAAGTTACGTACAATAGTTTTTGTCATACTTTTCTCAGAAAGAATGATATTGCTGAGAAACAGTAACCATTACCTGCTGCTGCTCGAGCTACTGCATTCTATAAACATGACCTAGCCCATAGCTCCTATGTCATAACAGACCCATCTAGCTCAAATAAAATAATAAAGGCCAATGTTAAAAATGTCAGATGAGTTCTTACAAATTGAAACTTATTAGTTGAGTTCTAATAATATTTGAGTTATTCTATTAGTTACTTAGATATTATTAACTCACTCTCTTCTTCTTACTGAAGTTCTCAACAATAAGAAGTTTAAATTATTGTTACCAATATAACAACTAAAGACTATAACGCTAAGACTATATAGCTATTTGAATCAATTTGAATGTTCCTATTTCGGAACTGGGAAACATACTCGAATGTAAAGAAAACCATATGATCTCTTTACAGTATAGTATGCTGTAATGAAAATCACATGTTTTCTTGTTCTGCAAACAGCTGTTTACCGGCTTGATTTGATGCATGGAGAACAGCTGCAATTGAGTAAGTATGACAAAATAGTTATTTGTGCATCTAGGGACTAAAGTGCAACTTTTTCTCCCTGAGGGAAACTGTTGTCGCCCGATGGCGTAGCCGAGGGCGACAATTTCCCTGAGGGAGAATAAGTACTTTAGTCCCGTGATGCACACAACATTTTTCCTCCACCTACACCAATACCTATAACAATGAATAATTTTACTACATCTTCACGCTTTCACACTATTTTTTTAAAAACAAAATTTAGCTCACCTCTGATAATAATTTGTTGATAGTTGCTAGTTGATAGTTGATAGTTTATAGTTTCCTTATGAGTCACAAAATTCCATGTCGCGTATTAACTATTATATATAGATAGTTTATAGTTTATAGTATAGATGATGATTGTTGATAGAGATGATTGTTGATAGTGTAAAAGCCTACTTCTGATAGTAATTGTTTATTGTTATTGTGCACCCATCACAATTTTGAAAGACCGTGTTCGGGGTTGATAGAACAGAACTGGATTGAAACTGGTGCGTTGCAGCCACTGGCATAGGCCTAGTTGAAGTGTGATCAACATCGCTGGAACTGGATTGAAGCTGGTGTGTTGTGGCCACTGGCATAGGCCTAGTTGAAGTTTCATCAACATCGCTGGAACTGGATTGAAACTGGTGTGTTGTGGCCACTGGCATAGGCCTAGTTGAAGTTTCATCAACATCGCTGGAACTGGATTGAAACTGGTGCGTAGCAGCCACTGGCATAGGCCTAGTTGAAGTTTCATCAACATCGCTGGAACTGGATTGAAGCTGGTGTGTTGTGGCCACTGGCATAGGCCCAGATGAAGTGTGATTTAAATCAATGTTGCTTGTTGTTTGGTTCAAAATCCTGTTTGCTGTTTGTATTTTATTTCCAATTGATTCTTCAATATAGCCTTCGGCGACAGTAGTACTCTTCCATCCGCCATGTCTTTTAAGCTGGGTCATTGTTCCTCCAGCATTAACCAGCAAAGTAGCTGAAGTCCGCCTTAGAGCGTGTCCAGTATACAAGTTAGGATTGGGAAGTTGTAAGTATTGTGCAATACTCATGGGTATTTTTCCCAGGGAATTTTTCCCCATGGCTTGATTGTAGCATCTCCCATTTTTAAAACTTAAAAATAGCCGGGGTGATTTTGTTGTCTTTGGTCTTAAATTTAAATACTTTCTGAAATAATATAAGTAGTCTATGTCTCGTTGTGTGCCATTGATCACAGTGAAAACACGTCCCTTGTTGGTTTTAGAATCAGGTACATTAACTATGAGAATTGAATCTTTGTCCTCAATGTCACTAACAGTCATATTGCACAATTCACCCATTCGGCAAGCTCCACAAATACCAAAAATCAAGGCTACTTTTTTCAATAAGTATTGTTCATCTGGAGCATTTAACAGGAATTTATTTACCTCCTCTTTGGTGAATGTTTTAGACTTCTTAGGTTGATAGCCTACATTTTTCTTTTTCAGAAAAGCACCCACTTTCGTAAAATTACTGATGTCTATGTTGTGTTTCACAATAATTGTTGCTTTCAACATTGAATAAATGGTCCATAAATAACTTGGGCTACATACCTGTGCTTGTTGTGAGAGGTAAACAAGGATTACGTTTTCTGAAATTCTTACTGTTCCACCACAATTCTTCTTGCACCATTCAACGAATAAATCATATCGCTTGATGTATAGTTCCTTTGATTTTTCCGGAAGCAAATTTTCAGTTACATTTTCAGCTTCGTGTCGAATGTTCGGCGGAGTTAGAACAAACTCCTCATCACTCTCACTTTCCATTTTATAAAAACGAAAATAACTTCTACAATACCGGTAGCGGATTTCGAAGATCTTAGTAGGTAACCAAGAAAAAACATAACCAGCAATCTTGTTTTCTGTGCAGACACGCTCAGTCGTCTCTGTTAAAGTGGGTTTTCGTTTATGCGTAAATGCCGTCGTCGACCATGACAGGGAGAGAATCTCAGATTGGGTAGATTTCAATCTGTCTACATAACTTAAAAGATTATGTTAAATTATGTTTTAATGGAGCAGGTTGAGCTTATACTTTTTTATACTTTTAAATGGCAATATTTTGATATTATTGAAAATGTTTATTTCTTTATTAATAAAGACAAATAATGAAAAAGTTATTTAATCAGCTGTTTTAGCACACTTGAAATTTGGACAATATGAATGTCAACAATGCTTGCCGTCGTCGACTGCGGAAAAGTTCGCATAAACGAAAACGTACCTTTAGATGAACGCTCTCGTAGAGATGCCGATGACGTTAGAGGTGTGTACTTTTTCATATCCACCAACGGTTGAACATAACCTAACAATCGAAATAGAGCTACTTATTTCCTAGAGCTAAAATATTCCAAAGATCGAAATAGAGCTCTTTTACTTTTCCTCTACCGACCACGACAGTGTTGCCACATTCCTCATTCTTCAATCGCGGCGTTGTCGGACTTCTTCCCATGTTAATCTTATGGGTTTATTTTTACTCCCTTGGGAGTAAAAGTGATCACTTTTCCCGCTGGGAATTATTTTTAGTCCCATGGGAGGAAAAGTAGTACTTTAGTATTCGATTCCAGGGTGTAAAATGAGACTTTTGATAGTAGGTGGAGGAAAAATAGATTTGTGAGGAAAGATTTGGTTTGATAAACTCATAGAAGCTGTAATGTAGCCGATCATTTGCCATGACTTTTCACAATCCAAGATACCCCATTGTTTGAAAATTCAAAAGTGTCGACAACGGTAAAAATTCATGACAAGTAAAATTGGCCTGGAAAAAAGATGCCTCTAGGCAGTCGCTTACAAGGATGGGACCTGGAACTATCTACAGCAGATAAACGGGCTACATCACACCTCCATAAGTATTCCAATCCAAATCTTCCCTCACAAATTTATTTCATCAAAAACCATAAAAAGAGGTAAATTTATAGATAAAATATTATAATTATCATTCTAATTTCCCTTTTAAATTTCAAAATCATACCACTCATCATGTGGAGGGGAGTAAAATTGCACTTCAACAATATTTACTAAACTGTTCATTGACATGATATGCTCTTGTTTTATTGCAATAAATATTCACATCGTAAACAACACAGAATAAAAGCTTGAATGGAAAACTATCCATTCTTAAATACTTATTTATTCTTGATAATAGGTTTTAAAACGCATTTATGTGCATATTGTTTATTGGAAATGAATGAAGATGTTATTAATGATTATAATAGTAGAATTTTACACAGTCTTCTAATATTCAGGCTATTATAAGGCTTCTGATGTTTCTTCAAATTCACTTACAAAGGAGATGAATAGCTAGCTACCTCTTCTACATTATGAAACATTACATTCAGTTGACTCAATTTGAAAAAACCTATTTTATCTAACTATCTAATGCATAATTGCAGTAAGTTTTGTTCAATTCATTAGTCTGGGATTTGTTAATATTATCAACCATTATTTATTTATCTAATTATGTCCTTTCATAAGAAATATATAATATTCCAATTCCAATAGTAGAATTCATATTCTTATTAGATAGTATCCTGATTATGTGTAACCTTATCTAAATTTTGGAGAGGAATTGCTCAAGGTTACATTATTTTTCCTCTCCCTATCATTTTGATAATAAAAAATGAATAAAATAAATTGATTGATGTCTGCTGTTTATTCAGGAGTTTATTCAAGAATAAATGAAATAAATTGATGTTTGCAGAGTTTTGCACAGCCGCTTGTTTTATAAGCACATTCACAAGCAGCACCACGAGTGGACGGCTCCAATCTCAGTTACCGCCATCTACTGTCATCCCATCGAGCACACATTCAGCAATCTTTTGCCGCCCTTCCTCGGGGTAAGCTCCAGCATAGATAAACGACATGGTGTTTTGTATCAAGTTTAGATGATACTGTATCATGTGTGGTGATACTGTATCCAAAATGTGGTGATACCTTAGAGAAAATATAGCTTAAGGGCGGTTGCAGACGAAATTGGCACTACTTGAAGAAGCTTGATCACTTTAACCACTTCTGACAGCATTTTTCTAATGGCTGGCTCTTGTGAAAGATATTTCCTTACATCACGCATTGATTTCATTTTTAAATTATTTTGCCTATTAATATCGGCTAACATGTTTAGATGTATTTGCAACCTTTCAACATCCAGGTCATTTTTAAAAAAATCTTTCGACTGTTCGAAACTTGAACCTTCTTCGTTCGCCACTAACACACTCAAAAACTCTTTTTCGACCGCAACGAGCCGCGACAAGCCCGTGGACTCAAAGCGTTCTTTGATGCAAGATCGCACCGTTTCACACACCTCGATGTAGAGAGCTTTGAAGTAGTCCTTTGGGGTGTTGAAGTTATGTGGTGAGCTGGCTCCGTCGTTTTCATATCTATTTGGAACGCGCCGTTTCCTTGGAATCACAGGCTCTTCTACTTGTGAAAATTTGTTTTTTAAGCACGACTTCCAAAACTCCTCAAAGCCATCTCGCTTATCATCTAAAATGCTAATCAATCCTTTAAACATGCCTTCCACTTCAGTTACACTTAGATGAGGGCTCTGAATGTTTTCGTTAACTTCTTCTACTACGTTCATTACATGGCAATATAAATTCAAAATAAATAAGTCCTGAACAGTATCATAGATTCAAGAAAACCCGCACATTTATAACCTGCTTCAGTTTTGTCTGTTGAGGAAAATATCTCAAAAAACTGTAGGAGATCTTCATAGTTTTTCAAAATCCTCTGTATACTTGAAGCTCGCATTGTCCATCGGGTCGGGCAAAGTGGTCGAAGATTGGCTTGATCATTTTCACTTTCGAGGCGTATGTTTCTAAATAAATTGATTCTTTTGTTAGATTCCTTAACTGTATTTATTAGATCTTTGGCTAAGGCCATAACATCCCTCATGCATGGGAGGCAAGAAAGGCTGTCCTGCACTGCTAAGTTCAAACTATGGGCTGTACAGTGCACGTAGTGTGCCTGGGGCTGAATATCCAAAAGTAACTTTTGCAGGCCTTTAAATCTTCCTCTCATGTTTGCCGCTCCATCATAGCACTGTCCTCTCAATTTTTCAATAGGTAAATTAAGCCGCGCAAAATGTCCTTAACAATTTTGAAAAGAGTTTGTGCTTCGGTATTAGGAGTCTCATATAAACCAATAAAGTCTTCATTGATTATTAAATCGTCACTTACAGTTCGAACACAAAATGACACTTGCTCATGAATCGATATATCACTTGTTTCGTCCACAATAATTGAAAAGTGTTCACTATTCTTGATTTTATCTAGCACTGAGCGCACAACAGATTTGCCCAATATATCAATTATCTCATTTTGAACGTCATGTGAGATCCATTTATACCCAGAACGCCCCAACCAGTCTTTTAACTCAGGAACGTCTTTTTTCCTAAGTTCTAGCAATTGCAAAAAATTTGAGTTAATATCTTCATGTCCTCTTATGGCCAAACCTTGCCGGCAAAGGTACTTAACTGTTGTAAAAATAATTTCAAGAGCCAAACGGGCTTTCTTCATGTCACTGTTCAATTGATCATTTAATTGAGCGGCTACACTTGGTTTTGCTAAAGATGAAAGTTTTAAAACTCCTTCCTTATGCACAGACGTATTTTCATGAGTACGAAATTTGTCCAATCCCTTTTTCCAGTTAGAAAAACCAACAGTAGTAAACGCATCTTCTTTCTTGGTAGTCAATTGGAGAAGGCCCTTGGCCTCTGCCTCTTTGCAGGTCTGACAAAAAACTTTATCCATTGTTGCGTCATATTGTAACCATTTATATTTAGTCACCCAAGACTTCTGGAACGATCTTCCTCCAATAGGCTTGTCATTAGGTTTTGTATTTTGCTGTGAAAAGCTCACGCCTGATGTTGAAGCAGTTGTTTCGACATTTGCCGGGTTGCAGTGTCAATGCGAGGCTTCTTAGTGATGAATTTATCCATTATAGGCTACAAAAAAAATCACTAATGCAGAAGCCGACAAAATAAACACTTACTCTAAAAACACTACATACTGTGCACAATTCTAACAATTGCAGCCCTAACAACACGTCAACACATGAAATTAGGTTATACGCGAACGCGACCGTGTCATAACTCACTTGACAAGCAAGAAGCAACTAGCCAACTATCACAACTACACAACACAAGACAGACTAGAATGCAGTGTGTCCAGCCCGGGAAAATTAAGTACTAATTATCAAAATATCCCTCGCAAAATGTACTACGGCTGGACACACTGCTAGAGTGAGTGCAGGAGCAGTGGCGCAATTTTTGGCATGAGTGTGCGGGGAGGGGTGGGTTGTTTGACTTACCGGGTCGTCGCCCTCTACGCCTTCTAGACAATAACAATAACAAGTAGACAATAACAATAACAGTGGTTCGCGTCGCAGCACAGTTCCAAATTCTTATAACTATCTATGACTCCCCTTACCCTCATGCTTCAACACTCATCTCTTTGGCTAAACTTACTCAGTTTTACATCGTATTAAGTTCGTAAAAGCACAACACAGTATGACATTGTGTTGAGAGTAATTGGTTTAGTACTGTTTAAAGAGTTTATAGTAGCGTATCACGCGATGCTTTAAACTTACAAGCAAAATGTAATTATCCTTCTCAACAAATTATTGGGAATGTATTGGAAATTGGTTTGTTTATTTCTGAACACTGTTTGAAAATGTCTCTGTTTTAATTTCAGTATTATTAGAACTCTATTGGGCGAGGATAGGCAAGCAACCTTACTGGCCATGTCAGATAGTTAGGGATGAGGATGGGAGATTCTACAAAAGAAAAAGTAAGTCATCAACATTATCTACTTGAACAATACTCTGGATAGCCCACTATTACATTTCTTGTTTTGTTTATTAATTTATTTTTTATTCATATACAATCACATATTATAGAAATTATTCATATTTATATGTATAACAATAATTATTATTATTATTGGCCTTATGCATTTTGATCGATCTATCCATTTATATCTATCTCTTTTATAATTTAAACATTGCAAATTTTGAAATGGACCAACAGGCTTTCTTGAGGTCCAAACTGTTCCAATTGCAATTCATACAACATTCCAACTCTATAAATTTCTAGCCAAACAGAATATTGTATGATAGGTAGTGAGTCTTATCATAGAGAAATATAGCATAAGAAGAAGATAGCCCATGGTATAGGTCGTTTATGTTCTGTTTATATACTGTTGACTACTGTCTATTATTACTTTTCTTGCTGGGTGAGAGTATAAGAATGGCACAGTATGAGAGACCACCAGCATCACATAGCTTCAAGAAAATGAACTACTAAGTTTGAGATAACATTTAAATTTGTAACATAAATGCCCTATACCTTGGAATATATTCTTATGCTATATTTTCTCTATGGTCTTCTGTATGACCATGACTATTGAAAATTTTCAAAAAAGGGTTTAAAAAAATAGTTAGAAATCAGCCATTAGATTCAATTCATTTTTATGTAAATTGTTACTAGAGTAGATTATTAATCATATTCACTAGTTTTTTACAATAAACAGAATAAGTTTAATTTTTTCTTCATGTTTGTTTTCAGTTTGCTCCAACAATGTCATGAGGGTACAACTCTATGTGCGGTGGTTGGGGGACGGGAGGCACTCGTGGGTGGGCCTCTCTTATTTGGTGCCCTTTGAGAGGGCACCAACCCCCCAACAGACACCCCATGATATGTTGAAAAACTTCATCCTAACTGTAAGTGTAACAACATGTTTCCAAGTAAATATTACAGTAATTACAATACGACAACACTTGATTATTACAATATCACAAAATATTGATTATTAATATTATTGGATATAATTGAATATTGAATTATTAATAATATGAGTACATTCACAATCACCGCCATTAACAATTTATAGTTGAGTTGGCGAAGCCCGCATAATGAGAATGGAGCGATTCTCATTTTTAATGACTGAACAAAGTAAATCTCAATGAATACAATACAATATATGATAATGATTGTTAAAATAAATAAATAAATAATCAATATTTTATTTTTGTTTTCAGCACCTCAAAACGAAAGACAACTTGAAGGCCTGTAAGGTGCCAAGGAGGCTGGTGGCCAAAGTGGACGCAGCAGTGGAGGAGGCTCTGGAGCTGCAGGATGTTTTTATATGAGTAAGAGAAAGAAATAATTGTGAGGAGTACTCTGGAGAGAAGGGTACAGTGTCTGAAGGGTGAGTGATGGAGATCAATTCATTTCATTTTTATTGTTTATTAATAATAATTCAATTTATACTCAAAGTTAATGTACTTCGCTTACTACACAGTCACTATATAACCTATTATCATAAATTTATATACTTTTACATTCATTCATTCATTTCTATGATTATGATGATGATGATTTTAGGCCTACAATAATAAATTATTATCAATCTAGTACCATTATCAAATTTCAATTGAATATCATATGTAGCTATTAAATTATTGTTATGCTAGTTCATCAATTTCAAATCTATTATTGTAAAAAATTTATATTACAAGATTTGTGATTACATTTTCTTAATTTCTAAATTGAATGTAGAATTGGTTGATTGATTGATCATGCTTCATGGACAGACAGGGAGACTGCAAACCTCACTTGATCATTGTTTAAATGTTTAATTTTTATCAATTCATGAATATTTAATTATTTTCTATTGGTTCAATGAAATAGAATTACTTTTTTGCGATTTTCAGCTCTATCTCTATTTATAAAAATAGAACATATCACTAAAAGGCCTAACATGTCCTCGCCCAATTTATATTGATGGTGTAATAATAGTACCTAATGAATAAATAAAAAAGAAATTATTAGGCCCCAAAATTTCCAAT
>NW_024091823.1:0-18295 GCF_014356525.2 Nilaparvata lugens
CTTAATTATACTTCTCTTTAAATCATATCTAAAGACACAATCTTAATTAATTTCTTGAAGCTTACAGTTGAAATTCACTTCTAAGCACAAATAATAGTTTTTTTAAAGCAAGGCTCCCCTAATCATATTCATTCTTAAATTTATCAATTCTCTTATTTTTGACTATAATCATATTTTTACTAGAGTTGTTCAATACTTTGATTTATATCTTATTGTTCAAGTAACCTGATAAAAGTAATAAGAAACTGTTTGTTAAATTGTGTGTTTAAAATTAAACTTGAACTGTTGTACTTTCAAAAACTTAATCATCTTGTATTTATATCTAATCATTACTATATTTTTGATCAATTTTTTATAAATTCATATAAATTTAAAGTTCAAAATAAATTCATAATTAACCTTTGTTTTGCCTTTCACTTATACATTCCCTTAACACGACCCTGATCTATCTATCTTTATCTTTTCTTCAATAATCTATTAGTTCAGTGAGTGAAAATAGTATCCCACAGTGAGTGAAATTATAGTAAAGTAATTATTTTATCAATTCATAGTATTGATTGGCGCCGGGCAAAATACCGTATAGAGTGAGGGAGTTCGAAACCCACTCTAAACAAAGACCGACAGTGGAAAGAGTTCAAAATGTCGCCGCAACTAGGGGCAGATTCTAAGTTTAATCTGCTGAAGTGTATCAAGTGAAAGTGCATAATAGTGAATTGGTTATTATAATCACCTCCTTTGTGTGAAATCTTATTGAGTGGCTACAGAAGTGTGATAATTATTATTATTAGTATGCCAGTGGGAAAGTTATCCGTTTAAATTCTTCAAATTCTCAGTGTTTAACCTCTCACTTGATATTTTGTATACATCATCATCTGAGGAGAAGTCATCCGAGGAGATGAAGGAGACCCCAAGGAAGAGGAGAAGAGAAGGTGGAGGAGGAGAAGAAGGTCGAGGAGTGAAGGAGGAGGAGTGAAACCTGAGGGTGCCCGCTCCCGTTGTGAGGAGGAGAAGAAGCGGCGAGGAGGGGTGAAAGAAGGAGGAAGTGTCGCCGCCGAGAAGAAGCCAGAGAGCAGTAGCAGGAGACGCCGTGAAGCCAAGGACAGCGAGGAGAAGAAGCCCACCGATGTTGTGAAGGACGAGAAAAACAAAGAAGCCCAAGACTGAAGCCGTGGCGGCGCCGCTCCAGTTGTAGAAGAAAACCACAGATTGTCGACGAGCAGAAGAAACTGGAATCTGCCGAGTCAGTCGAATCATCCGAAGAGAAGAAGGTGGTCGCTGAAGAGGAGAAGAAGCCAGTCGCTGAGGAGAAGAAGCCAGAGGAGGTGAAGATGCCCGCTGAGGAGGTCAAAACACCTGAGGAAGTCAAGAAGCCTGAGGAGGTCAAAGTTGAGGAGGTAAAGACTGAGGAGAAGAAGGAGGAAGCCTCTCCCGTTCCCGCTGTGCCCGTTCCAGCAAGTACGTAAGGAGCAGAACAAAAAACAAATTTTCTGCTCAGACAATTTACTCGCGTTGTGTCCACAACAACCGTCTCTATTTTACAAGGATAAATCCATACTGTAAATTTCTGAGACGGGCGCCTAGGGGTCACCAGAACCCTGTCCCCACAATTTCTTCAACGAGTGAAGTTCCCCTCCTACGCTATTAGGCTACAATTTTACTATTTATCTCCCCACCTACAAAGACTATAGCTCTACTAGCGAGGATGGGAACCAAGCCTGGTAGCCTCGTTTCGCTCGCCCACCACTAAGGAATCTCCCAGTGTTGTGTGCTATCCAATCTCTATCACGTGATTCGTCGATTTAAATTATTCGATTCAAAAACTGTGACACTTCTCTCAAAAGAACTGTGACTCATTCTAAATTAAACATAACTAGATTTTTCTACTTTATAAGTAGGAGAACAAAGAAACTTTAAATCTATGACAAATACATACAAAATGTATCAAAGTTTGTGTTATCATCTATCATTCCAAGTGTTAGAATTTATTAAAAATGATCAAAACGTTCTCTATAATTGTTCAATTATTGAAAGATCTAATCTGATTATTTTCTTGACTAGAAATACAGTGTTTTTCAACAAATGACAAGTGTTATTAACCCTTTCTGATTGGATGTTGTGATCGTATGTATCTTCTACACTAAGTGCCTCTTATTTAATTATTAATGTTATGAAAATAAAGAAAGTCCATTTTTATACGTATTTTCGCTCATTGCAACAGTTTATTGAGCCGTCGGTCCCGGCTGCCTAGAAACAGTCGTTAGGTTACCTGAAATTGATCAGTTGCGACCTGAAAACTCTGACACCCGACCTGAGCCATTCAGGTCACTTGATATTACTATTATTGACTCCAGTTTCAAGCAATGAACAATATTTATATTGTGAATTATTTGTCTAACAATCCAAGCTAAGAACTCCCTGTGATGGTGGAGTAGAATCCAATGATTCATCAGTATTCATCTATTTATTTATAAATACAATATCATTCTCACTATGAATGATTGTGAAAGGAACAACAGTTTAAAGACCAAAACTGTTCCTTTCCCAATTTGGATAGAAATTGTTGAATAATTAGATCAATAATAGATCAAAACATTCATCAATTTTATTGTCCACCAACTGCTCACTACTAAATCACTTTATTTTTCATTCTTTATTGATTCATACAATACGTACATCATCAAAAATGACTTATTTTTGGTATTAAATAGAATGACTAACACTCAAATTTTGACTAGCAGTCGAATTTCTTGAATAAATTCATTTATTGGAGACATTTGACTGATTGACGTTCTATTTAATAACAAGAAAGTGGTTCAAATAATCTTGAAAGAACTCTTGAAAATGAAATAATCATTGAACTAGATATCCAAGATTTGAACGAGAAAAGGATGAAGAGTTTACGCAGTAGATCCCAAGTTGAAAAAAATCTTGAAAAATATGACTCCTCGAATTAATTTTAGATTAAAATGTTGAAAAAATTTGACTGCTTGTCGTTTTATTTAGTAACAAGAAAGTGGTACAAATAATCTTGAAAAAACTCTTGAAAATGAAATTATAAAACTATGAATCAAGGATTTTAACGAGAAAAGGATGAAGAATTCACATAGTAGATCTTGAGTTGTAAAAACTCCTGACAAATATGACTCCGTGAATTAATTTTAGATTAGAATGTTGTAAGAATATTCACTCATAGAATATTACCTTAGAGAAAGGATAGTACAAGATGCTATCCCATGGTATAGGGTGTTTATGTTCCAATTTTCACTGTTAACTCAAGCTGATAGTCCTAGGAGTTATTTTTCGTGAAGCTATGTGATGCTGGTAGTCTCTCATACTAGGCCGTTCTTACACTATCACTCCAACAATACAGTAATAGACAGTAGTCGACAGATATTGGCTTGAGTTAACAAGAAATCTCAATGGTATAGGGCTTTTTTGTTCCAATTTCCACTGTTAACTCAAGCTGATAGTCCTAGTAGTTATTTTTCGTGAAGCTATGTGACGCTGGTAGTCTCTCATACTGCGTGCCGTTCTTACACTCCACCTACAGTGATAATAGACAGTAGTCGACAGATATCGACTTGACTAAACGAGAAATCGGCTTGTATCTTGGAACTTGAACAACCTACACCATGGGATATCTTCTTATGCTATCTTTTCTCTATGATATTAGTTAGCAAAAGTCAATGTCGTGAAAGCCCTGTCTTCAAAATTAATTATTGTTGAGATTATATTCTACGTGTATTGATCCATTCAGAGCTATTATACTCAGCTTCTTCTGGAGCTCTTAGGCCCGGTTGCACAAACGTCTGTTAAATTTAGAAAACAATATTGTATTTGCTTTTTGGAATGTATTTGATTGTTCATTTATTTGAATGAAGAATTTCAATCATGGTTAAATGTCACGAGAACCAATCAGAGAAGCCCTCAAAATAGCCTTCTCTGATTGAAAATGAAAACACAAAGTACCACAACATCACACACAGCACAACTGTAAAACCTTCTCTGATTGGTTTTCATCCCGTTTAATAATGGTTAAAATTTGACAGGCTCTTGTGCAACTGGGTCTTAGATGAGAGAACTTCTGTCACAGAATTCATGAGAATTCGAGAAATATTCTTCAAACTGGAAACAAGGTAAGTCAGGATGGAAGGTTCGCTAGAATAAGTTGATGAGTGCTATTTATTTATTTACGATACAAATGACACTGATGTAATTTCAACAAAACTGTATTTCAGTCAAATAGAACAACAGTTGATATCCTGTTTATGTGCTGGGAAACCAAAATCAGTGAATCCAAATCCCTGTTCTACTTCTGGTCTTCTAATCTAATCAGAGAGTAATGATTAAGCTACTCAATTAGCTTGCAGTACTGCAACCACATCAAGTAAACAAGGCATTGAAGATGATCAATTCCACTCAACTTCACATACTAAGAGTTAATAAAACCGTTGATTCAAAAGCCGTTTATTAACCTTTAATAGAACGGTTGATTGATCGTGTAATTGCCAAGTAGGTCTATATGAATCCAAATTCATACAACAATAATTTTCATGTTTGAAATGAAGGATTGGTTTCAGATCGTTGCAAAAAATTTAATCGACATGCATTTTTGAAGTTGAACAAACATCTTTAAATAATTAATTGATAATAATAAAGGTTTGGTATGGGATTTTTAAAAAATGGTAATAAATAGTCATGTGTGCTCCAGCCAATAATAATTGAACAATCAGCTACATTTATCAAAACCATTTGAGATATAAATTTCGGCTATAACGCTATTATCAATCTCTAGTAAATTAGAAGAATAGAAATTGAGCAGCAAAGTATAATATAGAATCGGCTGTAGTTGAATCTATACGATTGGCTATAAGCTGTTTACCAATGAAGTTTAAGCTCTACAGTCATTGGCCGTGACTAGACTCCCCCTAGTATACCAAATATGGTCATGGCGTTTCTAGTCTCAGTTTTGAGAATGTCAAGAGGTTTTCGTTCAATATGGATATCTACCATAACATCATCTTTACAACGACATAGAATGTCAGACAGATGGAAAGATTCT
The DNA here is from genome assembly GCF_014356525.2 of Nilaparvata lugens. NCBI lineage: Eukaryota > Metazoa > Arthropoda > Insecta > Hemiptera > Delphacidae > Nilaparvata > Nilaparvata lugens. The sequence goes on from NW_024091823.1 coordinate 5,063, forward strand.
CACTATAGTGAGTTCCACGTTATAATGACAGTTAACATTGGTGTTGCTATCCTTTTCTATCATTCAACAAAGCAGATAGCGCTATCCTTCTCTAACTTCACAGAACGTTTACGTTCTACATCCTCTAAATTGCCTGATTGTTTTTAAACAATATTATAATTAATTTACAAAATATTCAATCATTATCATGAAAATGCATTATTCAATCATTGATAAATATATTCTCTTGAATAAAATATGATTAATCATTCCAAACAAGAATGTACAGTTGATATAACATCAGACATAAATAGCGGTATGAGCTATCCTTTAGAAAAGGCAGTGACAAGACAGAGAATCGGCTACGCTATTCTCCTATCTGTCTCCTTTATAACGTGGACCTCACTATATGAAGAAATATAATAAAATTTCATAATATCTAATCCCGAATAAGAAAATTTATGATTAAGTCATAAAAAATATATTTCCCTGACCAATAAAATATGATATTAGTGATAGAATGGTCTTCATCATTCACAAGAATCAACAATTATTAATATTATACCAGATATACCGTCGGAAAACTTGATTCACAGCTATCCACATCAGAAGGTGATGGTAACGGAAAATTGGCAACTCTGCCGTTCCATCATTTAGCACTCCAGGTTAAAATAAAGGCAGCCAATCTATAGTCAGGTCCACGTTAAAATGGCAGTGTTTGATTAGCAACAGTATTGCTATCCTTGTCTAACATTCAACAAAGCGTTAGCGTTATCTCTTTCTCGCTCCGCTCTGTTGCCAGATCAATGTAGAATTAATAAAATTAACTAACAAAATATTTCATCTTAATTATGAAATTATTGAAGAATATAATTTCTTCCTTAATAAAATATAATTGATTATTTCAAACGAGAATGAACAGTTATTACATCAATAAACCTGTATCAGCTACAAGACCGAGGATCGGCAACGTTGTTCTCCTATCTTTCTCCACTGCCATTATAAAGTGGACCTCACTATAGAACTCTTGTCTACTGATGGACAGTTTTATTCTTCTCCTGCTCCTGCTCCTTGTTCTCATAATTCTCCTTCTTTTTCTACTTCTCCTTTCTACGATTCTTTTCTTTTTTCGTACTACTTTTCTCTCCTTATTCCTTCTTCAACTTGTTCTAACTTATCTTGTATATACTATCTATTTCTACTGACTTTACAATGTGAATATATAAATATGAGATAAATAATATAGAAGGTAAAGATCACTATAGTCAATAAGATTATTAAACGAGCACTTTGCAGATGATTTCATCATTATGGCAAGTTCAATTAGATAGTAATTTTCCACAGCTTTTCCAGGGGAATGCATTCAGCAAATAATAAGCCTCGGCGCTCGAAACGAGATGGAATTGAAAGCCAACTGTGTGTGTTTCTGTTTCTAATTAATTAATTGAAATTGAAGTTAGACATAGCCTACGGTACGAACGCTATGTGCTAAATGATTACTGTGACCTTGATGCTTGTGCAAACTACAGACCTGTTGATTAATAATGCAAGGATGAGACAAGGATGCAAAAGGATGAGACGTCACAGTCAGGTTCCATCACTGAATTGAATTCAGACAGGGTAGTTCCGACAGAAATTAACTCTACTCTGATATTCATATCGCAGTTGATCATATTTAAGAGCGTTTACATTAGTCAAGTATCGTTGAACTCTCAGGTATTCTTGACGTTTGTATAAAATACAATATTTAAAAGGCGTTTACATTAGTCAAGTTCCCTTTAATTTCAGTTTTCTAGCCTCTGTGTAAATTTAAGAAGCGTTTACATTAGTCACCGCAAGTCTCGTTGAACTCTCAAGTTTTCTAGACGTTTGGTATAAAATACAACATTTAGAGGCGTTTACATTAGTCAGTTCCCTTTAATTTCAGTTTTCTAGCCTCTGTGTAAATTTAAGAAGTGTTTACATTAGTCAGTATCGTTGAACTCTCAAGTATTCTTGACGTTTGTATAAAATACAATATTTAAAAGGCGTTTACATTAGTCAAGTTCCCTTTAATTTCAGTTTTCTAGCCTCTGTGTAAATTTAAGAAGCGTTTACATTAGTCAAGTCTCGTTGAACTCTCAAGTTTTCTAGACGTTTGTATAAAATACAACATTTAAGAGGCGTTTACATTAGTGAAGTTCCCTTGAATTCAAGCTTTCTAGCCTCTGTGTAAAATACAACATTTAAGAGGCGTTCACATCAGTCAAGTTCCCTTTAATTCGAGTTTTCTTGACGTTTGTATAAAATACAACATTTAAGAGGCGTTTACATCAGTCAAGTTCCCTATTCAAGTTTTCTTGCCTCTGAGTAAAACAAAACATTTAAGAGGCGTTTACATCAGTCAAGTTTACTTGAATTCAAGTTTTCTTGACGTTTGTGTAAAATGAACGTATTTTACAAACTTGTATTCAGGTTTACAAGAACAGAAACTTGTTCAAATGCAACACTAGAAAGTGGAATCAAGAATTCACTGAAGTATAGTGGAAGTCCACTTTTTAATGACAGTGGAGAAAGATAGGGTGAGGATCTCAGTTTGGGTGGATTTCAAATTGTCTAAATAACCTAAAAGTTTATGTTCAATTATGTTCTAATGTTTTATGTTTTAATTTTATGATTTTATGTTTAAATGGGAGGTTGAGTTTATACTTTTTTATTCTTTCAAATGGCAATAAGATGATATTAGTATGAATGTTTTGATTTTGAATAATAAACACAAATAATGAAGTTTTTTGATCAGCTGTTTTAGCAGACTAACTTGGACAATCTGGATGTCAACAATGCTTGTCATCGTCGACTGCAAAAGTTGAGGTTAGAAGTTCTATCCTACTCTGAAAATAGAATTTGAATAGTTTTTAATATAACTTATTTATATTCCATTCATCCAAATAAAATGATGGTATCTTATTGCTGAATACTTATTCAATTCTAGAAGCATATAAACTGATTTCGTTTCATAAACTATTTTGTAAACACGTTCACATCAAATCAGAATCAGCTGACTTCAAGGTTATTTTACAGCCCTAGGGCCGTAAAAGTTTTACCGGCCTGGTCAGAAAACAATCACTTTCGGCCTCCATATGACGCACGAAAACCAGCTCATTACATCCAAGTGGGGCGAAAAAATCATTCCTAACCAAAAATTGACACATTCAAGATAGATGACTTTGTGTAGAAATTGAAATGGACATAACCCCCATCATATTAGAACGATTTGAGACAAAATAAGGAAAGAAGAGAAAATTTGGGCAATGGCCTGTTTTTTTTCCCCCGACTGTTGTATTGTTTGCTCTATCCAATAATAAACTCTTGAGTCTAAACGTACCGGAATCAGAGTCATAAATGAGTGTGGAAAATTCATTCCTAACCAAAAACTTAACACATTCAAAGATAGATGGCTTTGTGTAAAAATTGGAATGGACATAACCCACATACTATTAGGAAATTTGAGACAAAATAAGGAAATAGGAGAAGTTTTGGGCAATAGCCTGTTTTTTTCCTTTCCCGACTATTGTAATGTTTGCTCTATTCAATAATAAACTCTTGAGTCTAAACTCAAGTCAGAGTCTAAACTCCCGGAGTCAGAGTCATAAATGAGTGTGGAAAATTCATTCCTAACCAAAAACTTAACACATTCAAAGATAGATGGCTTTGTGTAAAAATTGGAATGGACATAACCCACATACTATTAGGAAATTTGAGACAAAATAAGGAAATGGGAGAAGTTTTGGGCAATAGCCTGTTTTTTTTCCTTTCCCGACTATTGTAATGTTTGCTCTGTCCAATAAATAAATAAACTCTTGAGACTAAAATATGATTCACCACGAGAAGAATACTTGCGAGCTCCACAAGTTAGGAACGACTAAACAGGAAATAATATGAGGGGCGAAAAGCTGCGGTCAAGGGAAGGAAACTGGGCTCTCATTATTAAGCACTAATTGAAAACTTATATCCTCAACCCTCTGACACACAGTCATATATAATTTCCAGGTTATGTTTGCGGTCACCTCTAATGCATTTGCAAGTGATACTGAATAGAATAAGACTGGTTTTAATTGGAGCACAATATTCTCCGTAATAACTTTGAAAAGGATCGCTTCTCAGAGATTAAGGAGAGAAAAAACATTCTGCAGTGTAATTTGAATGGATCATAACATGGAGGAAAAATAGCATGAGAAGATATATCATGGTATAGGGCGTTTATGATCCAAATTTCACTGTTAACTAAATCCGATAGTTCACGTAGTTATTTCCTATGCAGCTGTGTGACGCTGGTAGTCTCTCTTACTGTGCCTTCCTTACACTCTCACCAATCACTGTCAAAACAGTAATGATTGACTGTAGTCGACAGTACTCATCTTGAGTTAACAAAAGATTAGTTTGAAATTTGGTACATGAACTACAAATATCATGGGTTTTCTCATGCTATCTTCTCTCTATGGTCATAGAAATTTTGTTTTCTCTATGTTCATCATTTATTTATTTGTAGCAACATCATTTTCACTTTTCTTGCCCTATTACCATAGGTAAGAAAAGTATTGCTTTCCAAAAAAATTTAAGGTATCCTAATTTCATATTTCTATACGTTTCAAGGTCCCCTGAGTCCAAAACCCATTTTTGGGTGTGTGTGTGTGTGTGTGTGTGTGTGTGTGTGTGTGTGTGTGTGTGTGTGTGTGTGTGTGTGTGTGTGTGTGTGTGTGTGTGTGTGTTAGATAGCTATTTATAAGCCATATCAACTGACATGAATCTCATTTCTGGGAAAGTTGCAGGAACTCCGTAATATTCTTGAGAAAAATGGCGGATAATCACTAAAAAACCTTGTTTTTCACGGTTTTCCTCGAAAACGGCTCTAACGATTTTCTTAAAATTTATACCATGAATAGCTATTTATAAGCTCTATCAACTGACATGAGTCTCATTTCTGAGAAAATTGCAGGAGCTCCGTAATATTCTTGAGAAAAATGGCGGATATTCACTGAAAAACCATGTTTTTCACGATTTCTCAAAAATTACATGATCGATTCTTTTCAAATTCATACCCTGTATAGTTATATATCAGCTCTATCAACTAGCATGAGTCTCCTCCCTAAGAAACTTACAGGGGTCCACCCCATCCTTGAGAAATTTACTTTGTAACCTCCTTCTCGTGCTTGAGGTAGGTGGGTAGAGCAGTTTATTCAAAAGAACACACGTCGATATTTTTTTGTAGAACAGCTGTTTTGACAACTTTTAAAAAATCCTCAAATTTTATAATTCAAACAAACGAAAATGTACTCTGAAAACAATAACAATAGTATAATCGTAGTTTTAATAAAATTATTTAGCCGCCAATCGGCATAATGTTATTCCCCTAGATTATCCTCCTTCAAGAATGAGCAAGGAAAGTTGTGTGAGTGTACCACACGAGATTTTTTTTTTGTTTCACACGGATCATCTCGGGGCTCATCACATTAACTTGATTTCACTTGTATTGTATTATTGGAAATGTAGAGTTTGTGTTTTATCCAATAAATTTTAAACTCGGGATATTCATCAGCAAAACCGTTGAACAACAAATGAAGAGAAACTTAGTAACTAACAAAGCCAAATGGATTATGTGAGAGAGAATGGAAGAGAATAATTATATAATTTGAGAATCAGTGAAAACGAAAGAAGAACTCTATCACATGTAAAAATGTTTACGTGATGATGAGTCAGTCGTGAATCTCGGATGTGTTTAAGCCAATTCTTTCCTTTATTATAATAATTATTATTATAGAAGATGGGAGAGCGCCATGGATAAAATGTGCTGAAAATCTTGTAACGCTTATACTGTTGTGGAAAAATGTTGGCTCCTATAGTCAGGCCCACATTATAATGGCAGTGGAGAAAGATAGGTGAACAAAATTGCCAATTATTGCCAAATATTGATGTAATATTAACTGTTCATTCTTGTCGAAAATAATCAATTATATTCTATTAAGCAAGAAATTATTTTTCTCTTCATTAATTTGATAATGCATTTTCATAATTAAGATGAAATATTCCGTTATTTTATTAATTATTCTACGTTGTTAAAAGACGATCTGGCAACAGAGAAAAGCGAAATAGTATATTTCGCACCTAGGGTCGAAAATGTACGTTTTCCGGCTCGAGATCGCGGTTTTCAAGTTCGAGACGAAGTCGAGAACTTGAAGCGTTCGAGAGCCGGAAAAACATTTTTGCCCGTGTTGCGAACGCTATTTTTCGCCACACCAAAAAAAACTTCCAATATAAAAGAAATTGAAAAATAAATAAAATTCAAACAGCCTATTTTGATAGTTTGAATCTTGGTTATGACAACTTTTACTGTCAATAATTTCAATATTACTAATTAATAATTTACAATAGTGACCATATTTTTATACTATTGATATTTCGAATTATTGTTTGAATTTTTATAGCTCGCGCTTTGCGCCCGGTGCAATATCTCATGGATAGATGGATAAATAGAATTTTCATTACTATTTTAAAATAATGTGATGAAAAAATTAATATAATTGCATATTTCACAGTTTTTTCTCAAAATATATCTAAAAAATTGATTGAAATTTAAATTACGGTAACTAATATAAAAAAATAGCTAATAAAAGTCGAAATTCATCGACAAAAAAAATTGTCATTGACCGAGATCATGCTTGTTTATTCAGCTTTGAGTTCTGATGTGTTACGCCTTTACGCCCTCGGCCATTGAGTATCATTGAACGTGTGGGCCTGACTGATAACACTTAGCATATACACGTAATACTGGACTTCTAAAAAAGTTTACTTCACTCCTAAAAAGCGTAGGCCTACAATAGACTTTGGCTCATGACTCATATTATAAAAATTAATATTATTATCTGTCTCACAATAAAATTTTCACTCTGAATTAAGTCAGGTAACGTATGTGGGCTACTATAATATAGTGTATAGCGGCATATTTGAAACCGGTTTGTCGGCATTTTCACAACAAAATATTGCTCTGAAATCATAGAGAAAACATTCAAAGATTCAATCTTGAGTGGGCCTAATGTTTTCTCTATATGGTTTAATATTAAAGAAAAATTATCTAAAAGTTTTAATAATGAATTACGGAAAAATTACTAGGAATTTTTTAGTCAAGGCTGAGTTTCACCAGTAGGCTTACTTCAGATCTCTGCTGTATTTTCTTGTTATTATAGTTGATTGTATTGCATTAAGAAGTGGAATTCGATAATAAAAAAGAAACAATTATTACTCTACCTCACTTTTAAATATTGATACAATATTGTACTTTGATTTCAAATTCGATTCTTCACTTTTAAATACTTGCGATACGTACCTTTCTGACAATGGACAATGCAGCCATTGTATTCATTGTTTGATATCAAAAACACAATAATAATATTAAATTATGAAACAGTAATTTATAAAATATATTATAGACATAATACCGCGATTCACGATACATAATTATATAGATTATTACAGTCGTTATGAGATTATCTCTCTATGATTTTTGTGAGATCGGACACGATCAGCTGTTATTCAAGGTCATTTTACAGCCCTAGGGCCGTAAAGTTTTACCGGCCTGGTCGGAAAACAATCACTTTCGGCCTCCATATGACGAACGTAAACCAGCTCATTACATCCAAGTGTGGCGAAAAATTCTTTTTGTGAATATAAATACATTATCGATTCTCGATTCTTGAAGAAAAATTGTGGCTGTTAGCGCTATCAAAGCGATGTTTGATTTAGAAAAGCAATTCCAACTAAACGTCCTGGAATCAGTGTTAAGAATGAGTGTAGAGAAATCATTCCTAACCAAAAAATTGACACATTCAAGATAGATGACTTTGTGTAGAAATTGAAATGGACATAACCCCCATCATATTAGAACGATTTGAGACAAAATAAGGAAAGAAGAGAAAATCTGGGCAATGGCCTGTTTTTTTCTTTCCGAATGTTGTATTGTTTGCTCTATCCAATAATAAACTCTTGGTCTAAACGTCCCTGAATCAGAGTCATGAATGAGTGTAGGAAAATCATTCTCAACCAAAAACTTGACACTTTCAAAAGTAGATGATTTTGTGTAGAAAATTTGTATGAACATAACCTACATAATATCATAGAGAAACAATAGCGTAAGTAGATCTCCCATGGTATAGGGAATTTATGTCGCAACTTTTACTGTTATCTCAAGCAGATTACTGTCGATTATTGTCAATATTTACTGTTTTGTTGGGGTGATAGTGTATGAACGGCACAATTTGAGAGACTACCAGCGTCACACAGCTGCATAGGAAAGAACTACGTGAACTATCGGCTTGGGATATCAGTAAAAGTTGCGACATAAACGCCCTATACCATGGGATATCTACTTACGCAATCGTTCCTGTATGATAATATTGGGACGATTTGAGACAAAATGAGGAAATAGGAGGAGTTTTGGGCAATAGCCTGTTTTTTTCTTTTCCTACAGTTACGTTGAAAAGTGGCCATTGCTGCACTGATTACAGAACGCAAAGAATCACTTTTCCGCTCTAGTGCGGGGAAAATTTTTCCTGCACTCCAGATTTGCAACATGGCAACACAAAATAGTTAGTGGGTTATATGGAGCACCAGTGCAGCAAAATCAAAATGAAGTTGGTAACAGTGACTGTGGTGCACGTTATAAGAATCTTGAGGTGTTGGACAACAGTGGATGACAGCAGTTGACAGCGTCAGCCACCAACCACACACATACTACATTCTATTTTATTTTATAATAATAAAATTACACACATATACATTTCAGGCAATTTTACCCATAATTACCCACTTTTCATATTCAATGGTAACTGTAGGAAAAACTTAATGTGAAATACGTGCGCAAAGTTCCTCTGCTGCACTCAACAAACCATTCCGCCCGAGCCGTAGGCGAGGTGAACGTTTCTTTCGGTGCAGCAAACTGTCACTTTGCGCACTAGTTGCACAAATAACTATTCCTGACTATTGTATTGTTTGCTCTGTCCAATAAATAAATAAAACTCTTGAGACTAAATTATGATTCACCACGAGAAGAATATTTTGCGAGCTCCACGAGTTAGGAACGACTAAACAGGAAATAATATGAGGGGCGAAAAGCTGCGGTCAAGGGAAGGAAACTGGGCTCTCATTATTAAGCACTAATTGGAAACTTATATCCTCAACCCTGTGACACACAGTCATATATAATTTCCAGGTTATGTTTGCGGTCACCTCTAATGCATTTGCAAGTGATACTGAATAGAATAAGATTGTTTTAATTGGAGCACAATATCCCCCGTAATAACTATGAAAAGGATCGCTTCTCAGAGATTAAGGAGAGAAAAAACATTCTGCAGTGTAATTTGAATGGATCATAACATGGAGGAAAAATAGCATGAGAAGATATATCATGGTATAGGGCGTTTATGATCCAAATTCACTGTTACTCAATCCAAAGTTCTTTCTCTTGGAGCTTTGTGACGCTGGTAGTCTCTCTTACTGTGCCTTCCTTACACTCTCACCCGGTCAAAACAGTAATGATTGACTGTACTCATCTTGAGTTAACAAAAGATTAGTTTGAAATTTGGTACGTGAACTACAAATATCTTGGGATTTCTCATGATATCTTCTCTCTATGGTCATAGAAATTTTGTTTTATCCTCTATGCTCATCATTTATTTATTTGTAGCAACATCATTTTCACTTTCCTTGCCCTATTACCATAGGTAAGAAAAGTATTGCTTTCCAAAAAAATTTAAGGTATCCTAATTTCATATTTCTATACGTTTCAAGGTCCCCTGAGTCCAAAACCCATTTTTGGGTGTGTGTGTGTGTGGTGTGTGTGTGGTGTGTGTGTGGTGTGTGTGTGTGTGTGTGTGTGTGTGTGCGTGTGTTAGGTAGCTATTTATAAGCCCTATCAACTGACATGAGTCTCATTTCTGGGAAAGTTGCAGGAGCTCCATAATATTCTTGAGAAAAATGGCGAATAATCACTAAAAAACCTTGTTTTTCACGGTTTTCTCGAAAACGGCACTAACGATTTTCTTCAAATTCATAAGCTTTATCAACTGACATGAGTCTCATTTCTGAGAAAATTGCAGGAGCTCCGTAATATTCTTGAGAAAAATGGCGAATAATCACTAAACAACCTTGTTTTTCACGGTTTTCTCGAAAACGGCTCTAACGATTTTCTTCAAATTTATACCATGAATAGCTATTTATAAGCTCTATCAACTGACACGAGTCTCATTTTTGAGAAAATTGCAGGAGCTCCGTAATATTCTTGAGAAAAATGGCGGATATTCACTGAAAAACCATGTTTTTCACGATTTCTCAAAAATTACATGATCGATTCTTTTCAAATTCATACCCTGTATAGTTATATATCAGCTCTATCAACTAGCATGAGTCTCCTCCCTGAGAAACTTACAGGGGGTCCACCCCATCCTTGAGAAATTTACTTTGTAACCTCCTTCTCGTGCTTGAGGTAGGTGGGTAGAGCAGTTTATTCAAAAGAACACACGTCGATATTTTTTTGTAGAACAGCTGTTTTGACAACTTTTAAAAAATCCTCAAATTTTATAATCCAAACAAACGAAAATGTACTCTGAAAACAATAACAAAAGTATAATCGTAGTTTTAATAGAATTATTTAGCCGCCAATCGGCATAATGTTATTCCCCTAGATTATCCTCCTTCAAGAATGAGCAAGGAAAGTTGTGTGAGTGTACCACACGAGATTTTTTTTTGTTTCACACGGATCATCTCGGGGTTCATCACATTAACTTGATTTCACTTGTATTGTATTATTGGAAATGTAGAGTTTGTGTTTTTTATCCAATAAATTTTAAATTTAGAATATTCACCAGCAAAACCGTTGAACAACGAATGAAGAGAAACTTAGTAACTAACAAAGCCAAATGGATTATGTGAGAGAGAATGGAAGAGAATAATTATATAATTTGAGAATCAGTGAAAACGAAAGAAGAACTCCATCACATGTAAAAATGTTTACGTGATGATAAGTCATTCGTGAATCTCGTATGTGTTTAAGCCAATTCTCTCCTTTATAATAATAATTATTATTATAGAAGATGGATAAAATGTGCTGAAAATCTTGTAACGCTTATACTGTTGTGGAAAAATGTTGGCTCCTATAGTCAGGCCCACATTAAAATGGCAGTGGAGAAAGATAGGTGAACAAAATTGCCTATATTGTCGAATATTGATGTAATATTAACTGTTCATTCATATTCTATTAAGCAAGAATTATTTTTTTCTTCATTAATTTGATAATGCATTTTCATAATTAAGATGAAATATTTCGTTATTAATTAATCATTCTACGTTGTTGAAAGACGATCTGGCAACAGAGAAAAGCGAGAAAGAGATTGCGCTATCCGCTTTGTTGAATGATAGACAAGGATAGCAATACCATTGCTAATCAAACACTGCCATTATAACATGAACCTCACTATAGATGATGCATTTTTGGTGAGAAATAATTTACAAATCGACCATAGCTATAACTAAAGTGTAGGGAATTTCCTATCTCGTACGTGTATAAGCCAATTTTTTCCTTCACTGTATAAATAGATTACATTGAGTTCAATAAAAATCAACTCTTTATGATTCCATATGGCTGTTCACCTTGTTGTCAATATTTGCAGTAGCAGAAGACTTCGGGGTGATTTACAGCATTTAATTGGGATTTTCGTTTAATAATTATTATTCATTAATTAGCATTTGAACAAATGCAACTTCCAATCTATTTCCATCTGTTTATTTTCATCTTCATGATTCGACTAATGATCATAACTGCATGTTATTGTTGTCAAAATACGTTCAAAAGGAAAAGAGCTCTAATCGTCGATTTCAATGCTTGTCAAAGGTCTGGGCATTTTCCCTTGAAACGTCAGAAGTCGGTACTGGATTTTTCGATAATGGGATGAAATATGAAAGCGAACGGAAACGATCAGAAAAATCCGACTCGAATAGAAAAGTCCGGTCAATTCGGAACTTCCGTTTTTTCCAAGTTACGGATTCGAAATTATTCAGCAGAGTCTTGCTATACTCAATAACGTTGCTTGAAGCTATTGGACTTCTCAGATATTTCTTTGCAATTGCACGTGATTTGAATGTATTCCTTTGCTTGGAAACTTTTGACAAAGTTCCTCTGTGAACTTCTTCAACAATGGGAGTACAAAATGTATGGAATTCGACTTCTAACCCAATCGATCGTTATGCACCACTAAAGCCTGTAAAAAATGAATATAAATCAAGAACTGTTATTAGAAAATTTTCTTCAATTGGCTGCAATTTTTTTTCCAAATAGAGAATTTAAGAACCAATATAAATTCCTTCTCATTTTAATCAAAATGGAATAGATCAAGTCAAACATAATTTATTATCCTTTCATATTAAGCGAGCAATTTCTGTATTTTTATATCTGGTTATTCATGTTTTACGGATCTCGAAAACGGCTCTAACGATTCTCACGAAATTCAAAACATAGTAGGTTATGATATAAAGATTCGATTGCACTAGGTATCATCCTTTGGGAAACTCGCTGAACGACATTAAAAGGATAATTCATCCTTGGAAAACAGATGATAATTTCGAAGATGCGTGTGCCTGTGTGGGAGAGAGACAGAATTATTTCCAGCTGTGTAATCATAATCAATCAGTGAGAAATTTTATCTTGCTAGACAATTCAATCGATTTGATCAACATAATCTGATTTGTTGACATGACATGATAATCCTCCTAAACTAGAGTATATCATAATTTTCAAAGTTGATCATTATTTGACGATTTCAAGTGATTAGTGAGTGTTAGTTTGTTAGTAGCTTACATTTAAGAGTTCAGACCGGTTTTTTTGCGCAATCCCCGAGAAATAAGGAAAAATTTTTGCGCAAATCCCCTCCCCCTCCCCCCCTCCCCCTCTGCGCCCCCTCTCCCTCTCCCTCTCCTTCTCCCTCTCCTTCTCCCTCTCCCTCTCCCTCTCCCTCTCCTTCTCCCTCTCCTCTCCCTCTCCCTCTCCTTCTCCCTCACCCTCTCCCTCACCCTCACCCCTCTCCCAGTGAGGACGAGGGGGAGGGAAAAATAATTTCCCTTTTTCCCTTTTCTACTGTCAAATTAAAGTGAATCCATCTTTCTACTGTCAAATTAAAGTGAATCCATCTTTCTACTGTCAAATTAAAGTGACTCCATTCAATGTTATACTGA
>NW_024091824.1:0-17718 GCF_014356525.2 Nilaparvata lugens
TGCAAAATGTGAAGTTAATGAGTTGAGTAGTTGAGACGTGATGATGCGTCATTCGTGAATTTCCTATCCCCTACCTGAATAAGCCAGTTCTTTCCTTTATTGACCGAGCAAAGTGAGGTCTAAGATTCAAGACGACGGTTTAGCATTTCTCATGATGTTTATATGTTGCGCATTTACGGCGAAACGCGGTTATAGATTTTCATGAAATTTGACAGGTATGTTAAATTGCGCGTCGACGTATATACAAGTTTTTTTTGGAATTTTTGCATTTCAAGGATAATATCAAAGGAAAAAGGAGCCTTCTTCATACGCCAATATTAGAGTAAAAATCAGACTATAGAATTATTCATCATAAATCAGCTGTCTAGTGGACTATAATACTACCCGTTCAAAAACATGGAACATCTTGAAAATGTATGTTTCCATCAACGTTGTAGACAGTTGCAGCCAGACCTGATAACAGCGCTCACACTCACATTCCCGGACGACACGTCACGGTACGATAGGACAGAAAGCTCTAGGATTTTTTCTAGACATTTAAATTGATAAATTATTTATTAATTTTTGAGAAAACATAACAACAGGTCAATATAACTTACTGAGCGCGAGGTCTACTGTTCACAGAACTCTACTAGTACAGTATTATAGAGAGATTTATCTTGTTTTCTATTCCACTCCTTTTTTGGTTCTTCATCATTATGATTGATTGATTGAGTACTTTATTAATGTAGATTACAATATTTACTGGCTTATACACTTATATACAATAGCTTGCAATACAGCAAAATTATAGATGAATTTACATAATATAGACTAAGAAAATAATTTTTGAACTGTATATGATATGAAAAAGCAATTGTAATATAATAACTATAGATAATAATCATATTGTTATGCATCTACATAAATTGGCGGAGCTTTGGACATATCAATGTCCATTCTTCGGAAAGAATATTAAAAATATCCTCCCCACTAACTCTCTACCAAACTCTCTACCAGAAGACGAAGAAGAAGAAGAAGAGAAAGAAATATAAGAAAATGAAGGAGAAGGGGAAAAGAGAGTAGTGGAAAAAGACGAAGGAGAAGGAGAGGAAGAAGATGTAGGAGAAAAAAGAAGAAGATGAAGAAGAAGAGAAGAAGAAGAAGAAGAAGAAGAAGAAGAAGAACGATGACGCAAGTATTTTACTTACTACCACTTCACTGCAGTTCGAATTGAGGCAGGTCACATTCAGGTTACGGCGCATGCGCACAGAAAACAGCACGGGAGAGGAGAGAGAGTCAAACTGTGAAGGATAGAGCTATCTGCTATGTTAGATTAAATTAGAGTTCTTTTATTAATGTACTTTACAATATTTACTGGCTTCTACACTAATTTACATTAATGACTGTATTGCTATTTATTCAACAAATTTTACAACAGTATAAAAAACATTAATCAGAATGAAGAATAAATGCAATTCGAATAACGATAATACAATATTTATTTACATTTAACAATATACACATCGAATACATAATTAGAAGAGGATCAATATTGTAATGTAACTTCATAAATCGGCAAGGTTTCAACAAATAATTATTATCGATTCTCTGAAAAGGAAAAACACACGACCGGGAAGGTCGAGAGAGAGAGATTGATTGATTGATTGATTATATGCCTTTATTAGGGCGGAATTAGGACTCCTGGTCCTCTCTGCCACACAGAGAGAGTTAAAAAGAGACTGCAATGAAGAAAAAAAAATGAAGAAGAATGACAGAGAGAAATAGGAAAACAATTGAAACAAAAATATTATTTAATATTAGGATTGATTTGAGTAGAAAATGAGAAACAGATAGATTGATTGATTGATTGATTGAGTACTTTATTTATGTAGATTACATATATACTGGCTTATACACTTATATACAATAGCTTACAATACAGCAACATTATAGATGAATTTACATAATATAGACTAAGAAAATAATTATTGAACTGTATATGATATGAAAAAGTAATTTGTAATATAATAACTATAGATAATAATCATATTGTTATGCATGTACATAAATTGGCGGAGCTTTGGACATATCAATGTCCTTCTTCGGAAACAATATTAAAAATATCCTCCCCACTAACTCTCTACCAAAGGTAGATAGAGAGGAAGAGAGATAAGAGAGAAAGAGTGAGTGTGGGATAGAGAGAAAGATCGCGCAAACCATGTACTCTATTTGAACAGAAAATAAAACAAACTATATCAACAAAACATTTGACAGAAAGAAAGAGAGTAGACCGGTAAAAGCGAGAGAGAAAATTACAAAAAAGAGACAGTGTGAGTAAGAGAATGAGTGTGTGTGCGTGAGAGATAGAATTTTGTATAAACGCGTGAGTGAAATCGATCGGAAATTTCGAGCTGGGGGTGGTAAAACAGAATGGAAGAAGAGAATGATGAAGAAGAAGAAGAAGAAGAGAGGGTAGAAGAAGAAGTGGAGTAGAATAATATGCCAATTACCCTCGGCTGTGAGGGTTGAACAACCTTGGTTTAACCTTGAAGGGTGTTATCAACCCTTATCAGGCGATTGACCTCTGCCAAGGTCAAATCAGATACGATCTAATCAATGCCACCCCAAACCACAGCTATAGTGAGGTTCACGTTATAATGGCAGTATTCGATTAACATTGGTGTTGCTATCCTTGTCTTTCATTCCACAAACCAGATAGCTCTATCCTGTTCTGTATCAAATTATGATGTTGTGTATCAAGTTGAGAAGATACTGTATCATATTGTCGAACACTAATTGCTATAGTGAGGTCCACGTTATAATGGCAGTATTTGATTAACATTGGTGTTGCTATCATTGTCTATCATTCTACAAAGCAAATAGCTCTATCCTTTTTTGAATCAACTTATGTTGTGTGTATCAAGTTGGGATGATACTGAATCATATTGTGGTTGTTCTTGTTCTATAGTGAGGTCCACGTTATAATTAGCAGTGGAGAAGGATGAGAGAAAAGCCTTGCCGATTCTCTGCCGTGCCACAGCCTTCCCTAAAGCTGATACTGATATATCTGATGTAATATTAACTCTAATTCTTGTTTATAATAATCAATTGTATTTCGATCGCCAAGTAAATATATTTTTCGATTATCCAAGAATAAAATTCATGATCAAGATTGGATATCTGTTAATGAATTATACTTCTACATAGATGAAGAACGACTTGGGATCGTTGTGGAGGTAGCGCTATCTGCTTTGTGGAATGACAGACGAGGATAGCAACACCAATGTTAATCAGGTGCTGACTTTATAACGTGGACCTCACTATAGCAATTAGTGTTTGACAATATGATACAGTATCATCTCAACTTGATACACAACACCATAATTTGATACAAAACAGGATAGAGCTATCTGCTTTGTGTAATGAGACAAGGATAGCAACACCAATGTTAATCTAATACTGCCATTATAACGTGGACCTCACTATAGCAATTAGTGTTCGACAATATGATACAGTATCATCTCAACTTGATACACAACACCATAATTTGATACAAAATAGGATAGAGCTATCTGCTTTGTGGAATGAAGACAAGGATAGCAACACCAATGTTAATCAAACACTGCCATTGTAACGTGGACCTCACTATAGCAATTATTGTTAGACAATATGATACAGTATCATCTCAACTTGATACACAACACCATAATTCGATACAAAACAGGATGGAGCTATCTGCTTTGTGGAATGATAGACAAGGATAGCAACACCAATGTTAATCAGGTGCTGACTTTATAACGTGGACTTCACTATAGAACAAGAACAACCACAACATGATACAGTATCATCTCAACTTGATACACAACAACGTAATTTGATACAGAACAGAATAGAGCTATCTGCTTTGTGGAATAATAGACGAGGATAGCAACACCAATGTTAATCAAACACTGCCATTATAACGTGGACCTCACTATAGCAATTATTGTTAGACAATATGATACAGTATCATCTAAACTTGATACACAACACCATAATTCGATACAAAACAGGATAGAGCTATGTACTTTGTGGAATGATAGACAAGGATAGCCACACCAATGTTATCAAATACTGCCATTATAACGTGGACCTCACTATAGAGCTTCATCCTCGAGGCAAGTATAACAAATATGGAAAACTGCGATGAAAATGCATCTGTAAATAGCGGGTCGGAAAATTGGAAAATTCTAGTTTTCCTTTGACGCCCGTGTGGGGAAATTCACGCAGCAACAATCAAACCGTTGTCATAGCTACGTGACGTCATCAGCCCCTGTTTCACTTCAAATTGGCATCGTTCCTTATACATAAAGTTATGCATCTTTCATGTACCAATGCTGACTGTAGAGCTAAAGAGTTGTTGTCACTAAAATATAACATTATTCATTCATTTATTGGATAGAGCAAACAACACAATTTATTCTTCGATACTTGAAAGATCGACTAATCTAATATCGATATTTTCGACTATCGATTATGACATCGATACATCGACTATCGATTGTTGAAATCGATATTTTTATTTATTATTTCATTTATTAGGTTGGCACAAACAATACAATCATCGGAAAAGAAAATACATGCTATTCTATTGCCCAAAATTTTCAATTTCCTAATTTAGTTTCAAATTGTCCAAAAATTATACATAGGCTATGTCCATTTCAATTTCTACACAAAATCACAATCTGAAAAATATAAATATAAGCCATACATGAGAAAAAAAAATTTATATATATATATATATATATATATATATATATATCCATCCTCGGTTTATTGAGAATGTATATGCAAAATGTGAAGTTAATGAGTTGAGAGTTGAGACGTGATGATGCGTCATAAGTGAATTTCCTATTCCCTACCTGTATAAGCCAGTTCTTTCCTTTATCATAGATATAATAGATTAGTGAAAAATAGAGCAAGGAAGAGGAGGAGCAAAATGAGAAGGAGGAACAAAAGAGCAAGAACAATATAAAAGTGGGAAGAAGAAGTAGAAAGCAGAGCAGTAGAGAGAAAAAGGAAGAGAAAGATGGAGAAGAAGAAAAAAAAGAAAAAGAAGTTGAAGAAGTAGGAGAAAAATGAAGATGATGTAATGGATAAGTATTGAAAGAAGAAGAGAAAGAAGATCATGATGAAGAAGACGAAGAAGAAGAAGGAGAAGAAGGAGAAAAAGAGAAGAAGATGATGATGCAGAAGAAATGAAGTTAAATGATACGATAATGATGAAGTTGAAGTAGATGAATAGTAAAAGGAGAAGAGAAGGAAGAAGATGATGAAGCAGAAGAAGAAGAAGAAGTGGAAAAAGAAGAAGATGATGATGCAGAAGAAAAGAATTGAAATGATACGATGATGGTGAAGTGGAAGATTTAGATAAAGAAGTGAATAAGTATTGAAAGAAGAAGAGAAAGAAGATGATGATGATGAAGAAGAAGACGAAGAAGAAGAAGAAGGAGAAGATGAGGAAAAAAGCCACTAATAACATGTCAAATAGGAAGGAATATCAATAATAGTGTCTGTATTGAAAACTGAATCGAGTATGAGAGAGACGGTTCAAGGACACTATATTGATGAGGGAGACACAGAATTTGAGAACAAAGAAGAAGAATATGGGAGAAGAAATAACGAGCAATGAAAATTGAAAAGTGGTTGGAGGAGGAGAAGAAGAAGAAGCACTATGACGAAAAGAAAGGGAAGAAAACGAAGAATAAGAAGAGAGAGAGGAAAAAGAAGAAGAATATGATAAGCGAGAAGAATGGAAGTCGAAGAAGAAAAGGAGAAGAAACAAGCTGGAAGGAGAAGAAGAAGAGCAAGAAGTGAGGAACAGACAAAATAAATACTAGTTAGTGTAGCTATTCATACACAAATTGAATACATTGTTTCAAAAGTGAATGAACCCTTCAGCAAAGTCTAATACACTAAAGTCATACACAGTAATTTGTCATGCTACCGTACCTAAATTTCAAGAAAGAACAATATCATTCCACAAAGCAGATAGCTCTATCCTGTTTTGTATCAAATTATGGTGTTGTGTATCAAGTTGAGATGATACTGTATCGTATTGTGTTGATACTGTATCATGTTGTGGTTATCTGTTCTGTAGTGAGGGCCACGTTATAATGGCAGTATTCAATTAACATTGGTATTGCTATCCTTGTCTATCATTCCACAAAGCAGATAGCTCTATCCTTGATAACTTGCACTGTTTCCAAACTGTTTGTACACTATGTTGTACTATGATGAACTACAAACATATTTTATCTGAATTATAAATATATATTATTGAATTATGAGAAGATAAACTTCTCTTGACTAACAAGATATCATTTTTGAGATAGAATTGAATATTGTTAACAGAATCAACAATTAATATCAGATCAGATATATGAGGATGACTCTAATATAGAAGGCGGTGATAACTGAGAATCGGCAACAATGTAGTCCTATCATTTCCACTGTCTTTGAACATTGATCTCAGTGTTATCTCAAAAATTGATAATAAATTTCACTTGGAATTTGTTAAGCGTTCTGATAGATTATAAACTACTTAAAATTCAAATTGAGTAGAATTGATGATAATTACGGTATTAATAGCCTAATTTTGTTTTAAATACACTAACCACTTTATTTATGTAAGTTAAGTGAAAATCCTTTTTTTTCAAATATAAATAATTTAATTGATAATTATAGAGATGATTTATGATTATCAATAAATAGTTATTCCAACAAAAATGATAACACCAAAGATTAAATAGTGATGGAGATCCGTAAATTATTCAGCATCTTACATAGAATAACAACCTTGTTACTTGAAAAATATCTTGATGCAGTTGAAAATTGTAATTTGAAATTATATTTGAATTTGTCAATGATTTTAAAAAGCAACAAAGAATAATAAAATGTATTAACACAATTAGAAGAAACATAGGGTAGAGCAAGGATCCCTGGGGTACCTCTGTTCTTGGATAAATAAATTGTGAAAATTATCTAATAGTATGAATATTAACTGTTAAAAAATTGGTTTAGTTTTGTAGTAAAACAGTGCACATTCGTTTACTCCTAGTTTGATTTGCAAAATTCAACATCAAAATATCGAACTTGTCAAATGCCTTTATGAGATCAATAACAGCTGTTAATAACTTCCAGAAAAAAAAATAGCCTACTGTACTTAATTACTTACATAAATAATTTAATCAAGTAGCCTTAAATCTAGGAAAAAATGCATAGATATCAACTAAATCTTAGCTCAATACAGATGAAAAACTGTATTTGATAGTTAAAAGTTCTAAAATAATTGTAAAAGTCTTCAAATACACACCTAACCTATACGGATCATCATGGTTAAAGATAATAGCCTACCCAACATAACCTATCAGTACAACATAAAACATTAACCTCAATGTTGATTACTAATGTAAAACCACATAAATTAAAAGAAAAGGAAAAACATTATGGTGGAATTATGATTGAAACATAGTTTTGAAGAGTAATGATTCCATTTTTGTGATGGAAATTCAAGACGCAATAACTAACCAACAGCATATCAGCTGGACAATTTCATAGATTGGGCAAGTTTATGAACCAAATTTGAAGGTAAATTGAGTTTGATGTATAAAATGACTGTTAACTTACCTTTTTCTGGGCAGAATAATTGTGGTAAGGTTGATTTTTGACTCCGAAATCCGTGAATATGTCACCAAATATCACTGAAACTTCCAACTGTCCAGCTTCCACATAGCACAAAACAAAAAAAACTGACTAGAACCTAGTGAATTGATGAATCAACAACGTGTATTCACTCATGAATGACTGAAATTTCAATGAATTTTGGTTAAAACATTGAGATATGTGTCTGATTTCAACAGAATTTGGGTAGGCTAACTATGGGATACCTCGAGACCAATACAGTTGCCTAGCTTTCAATTTACAATTTAGTTTGTTCAACTGTAATTCTGTCGTTGGAAATACAATTTAAAGTTGAATAAAACTATTAATAAACAATTAACACGATCTAGATAGACATATTTTATTGGTACAAATTACACTTTCACCACACGACCAGCCAAAAGTAAATTGGTTTTATTGGTAAACTCAGCAACACTACGACATCTGTTTTCTGGTGGAGATTTTGGAACTAAAGTTGTAATGGCGCTGAAAAGGCGCCAAATTGGAACGTTTTTGTAGAGAATTAAAAAAATACATAATTATTTAAAAGACTTCAAAATGAAAGCTGATGGAAAAACAATCAAATTTTTGATCAGAAAGGAATCAAATTTGATTTGAAGTAGTCATAGTATCAATAGTGGCCTAGAAAGGATATGGATATATTCATTTACAAGATAAATCAATTTAGATCACCTAAATTTCATCAATTAATATAATGAGATGTAATATCCATGATATAAAACAAGTATGGACATTCAAGAACACGAATATTATATTCAAAAGTAGCATTTTTTCAAGAAATAATTTGAAATATCCAACTTTGATGGTTGTAGAACCACTGTCACCAACCTAAAATAATATACATGGAAATAAAATTATTTTGAAATAATAATGGGATAGAATATGAATAAATCATGATAAAATAAGTAATATCAATATAAATTGTATTGAAGTTTGAATTCATAAAGTGTTACATAACTCCTGTACGTTATAACATAATATAAAAAATTAGGAAGTGTTGTACTCTGCTTAGTTACCCGGTTGTTGCCTCAGATAGTACCAAGATTCACCACTAGATAGTGCGCGCTGCTCTCACTGGAAAAACATGATATGATAAAGAGTTGTATTTAATGGAAAAACTGAATGTTGTAGGCCACACTATCATTAATTTCTTCTACTACTCCTTCTTCTTCCTTCTCTTTTTATAATTCTTCTTCTTCTACTCCTCCTCCTCCTTCTCCCCCTACTCATCCTCATCCTCCTCTTTGTCATCCTTCTCCTCTCGTCCCACTTCTTCCTTTTCTTTTTATTATAATTCTTCTTTTTCAACTCTTCATCCTTCTGCTTCTTCTCCTACTTCTCCTGCTTCTCGTCTCTCTCCTCCTCCTCTTTCTTCAACTCCTCCAACTCCTTCTCCTCCTTCTACATCTTTATCTTTTTCTTCTTCATAATTATCCCTTTTCTCTCTGGCTTCTCCATCTTCACCTTCTTCCCTCTTCCAACTTCATCTTCTTTTTCTTCTCCTACTTCATCTTAATTCTTCATATTCTTCTTCTCCTCTTTCTCCTTCTTCTCCCTATTCCTATTCCTCCATCTTCTTCTCTTCACTCTCCTTCTTCTTGAACATTCACCACAGACTATACTGAATGTAACGTCCTGAGACTGCCCAGTGAAAGTATTACATAAAAAACAACTTACAACTTATATTATTACATCCACTTGTTTAGTTCCTCTCTACACTCTACTGGAGTTATCTAAGCTCATTTAACTCTCTCTCCTTTCTGTCTCTCCCTCACACTATCTCTCTCTGTCCTTCTTTCTCACTCACTCTTTCTGTCTCTTTCTATCTCTCTCATAGAGAGTTAGTGGGAATGATATTTTGAATATTGTTTCCGAAGAATGGACATTGAGCTCCGCCAATTTATGTAGATGCATAACAATATAATTATCTATAGTTATTATATTACAAATTGCTTTTTCATATCATATACAGTTCAATAATTATTCTCTTAGTCTATATTATGTAAATTCATCTATAATGTTGCTGTATTGTAAGCTATTGTATATAAGTGTATAAGCCAGTATATATTGTAATCTACATAAATAAAGTACTCAATCAATCAATCAATCCATTCCCACTAACAATTTTCATTCTCCTTCCCTTTTACAATCCCAACACATAACCTAAAATTGAATCTCACACCCTCTCTTTCTCTTTCTCACTCTCTCACTCTCTCTCTTTCTGTCTTTCTGTCTTTCTGTCTCTCTCCGTGCTACTTTCTCACTCTTTCTTTCTGTCTCTATCTCTTTCGCGCTCTCTCACTCCCTCTCTTTCCCTCTCTCACTCTTTCTCTTTCTCTCTTTATGGCTGTGTGGCAGAGAGGACCAGGAGTCCTAACTCCGCCCCAATAAAGGCATCAATCAATCAATCTCTCTGTGTGTCTTTCTGTCTCTCCCCTACACAATCTCTCTCTGTCCTCCTTTCTCACTCAATCTTTCTGTCTCTATCTCTCTCAAACATTCTTTAACCTTCTCCTTCACTCTCTCACTTTCTCAGTCTCTCTCTCTCTCACTCAGTCTCTCTCTCTCTCTCTCACTCAGTCAGTTTCTCAAACTCTTTCCCTCTCTCCCATACTCTCTCTCACTCAGTCTCTCTCTCATCCCAAGACCCAAGGCAGACACTTCCATTAGGGAGAAGTTGATATTAGTGTGAGAGTCTCTAACTCACATTAGGCCTATAATAATAATCAGGAGAATGCTGTCTAGTTGTCTATTATCTAAGAAGAAGAAATTTTCTCTAGGAGTTGAACATAAAAAGTCGGAAATAGTGTAAAGGAAGGAAGGGTTATGAAGAGGTGGAGAAGTAGGAGAAAGAGGCGAGAAAAGGAAAGAAATAATATGAAGAATTAAGATGAAGTAGGAGAAGAAAAAGAAGATGAAGTTGGAATAGGAGGAGTTAAAAGGAGGGGAGGATTAGATTAAATTGGATTTCTTTATTCATGTATGTTACAATATTTACTGGCTTATACACTAATTTACATTAAATGACGATAATGCTAGTTATTCAACGAATTTCACAAAGTATAGATAATTAATCAATGGGAATAAATATAGAATGCAATTAGAATAACGGTGATATAATAATGTGATGTAACTTCATAAATCGGCGGTGTTTCAACAAATAATATGTCGATTCTTTTAGAAGGATTTAAAATATCCTCCCCATTAACACACGACCGGGAGGAGGAGGAGAAGAAGTTGGAAGAGGTAGAGAAGAATAATAATGAGGAGTTGAGGATTGAGAAGCAGAAGGAGAAGGAGAATATAGAAATGAAGAAGAAGATGTAGCAGGAGAAGACCAAGAAGAAGAAGAAAAAGAAGAAGGGAAAGATGAAGAAGAAGAAGAAGATAACGAGAAGGAAATGAAGAATAATTATTGGAAGAAGAAGACGATGGAGGAGCAGGGTAAAAGAAGAATATGAAGATGAAGGCGAAGAAGAAAATGGTGGAGAAGAAGAAGAAGAAGAAGAAAGATAAGAAGAATAAGAAGAAGCAGGTGTAGTGGAAGTAAAAGGATGAGGGGAAGAAGGAGAATATTGGAAGAACAGGGAGTAGAAGGAGGAGGTGGTAGATTAAAAGATTGATTGATTGATTGATTGAGTACTTTATTTATGTAGATTACAATATATACTGGCTTATACACTTATATACACTAGCTTACAATACAGCAAAATTATAGATGAATTTACATAAATATAGACTAGGAAAATAATTATTGAACTGTATATGATATGAAAAAGTAATTTGTAATATAATAACTATAGATAATTATATTGTAATGCATGTACATAAATTGGCGGAGCTTTGGACATATCAATGTCCATTCTTCGGAAAGAATATTAAAAATATCCTCCCTACTAACTCTCTACCAAACATAGAGAGAGAGAGAGAGAGATGTCCATTCTTCGGAAATAATAGACTATTAAAAATATCCTCCCCACTAACTCTCTACCAAAGAAAGAGGAGGAGTAAGAGGAGAAGCAGGAGAAGAAGGAGGGGGTGGAGGAGTAAAAGGAATAGGGGTGAGAAGGTGAAGATGGAGGAGCAGGAGAGGAGAAGAACATGAAGATGAAGACAAAGATGGTGAAGAAGAAGGAGATGAATGAGGAGATGAAGAAGAGGAAGTTGAAGAGTAAGAAAAAGAATGATGAGATGGAGGAGGTGGAGGAGGAGAAGGAGGATGAAAACGAGGAGAAGGAGGAGAAGGAAATTAAGATGTACAAGAAAAATGAGGACACTAAAATGATAAGAGGACAAAATCGAGAAAAGATTGAAAAGTAGAAGAAGTAGAAATCTGATTAATTTCCAGAAGACCAACAATGTCACCACATTACCATAATTTAATGTATTCCATGAATACATTATTATTTTCTCTTTCACTTTTAGTTAGAATTAATCTCAAGTGAAACCAGTTGGTGCTTGGCACTTAAGTGCGGGACTTAAAAGTCGTTGAACTTGACTGTTACGCACTTAACTCACTTGCCTTCCCACTTACAACTTATCACATAATGTATTACATCCTTGTTCCAAAACCTACAGACTATTTCCTTGGCATTCTAAGAATTGTTTTTCGGATTTCAAGTAAGGATAGAATAAGGATATATTAGGAAGGATAGGAGGTGGTACCTAAATTCCAGATATTCCACTTTCTCCCATGTTCCTAGAACAATATTCCAGATAAATATTGCCGGATAAATATCGTTGAACTCGGAAGATTCATTACACTTTTTTAAATCCTTACATCCTCTACTATTAAACAAGCAACTTCTGTTTATTTATGTTAAGATGTTCAGATGTTTGGATGTCTAAATGTGAGGACCACGTTATAATGGCAGTGGATAAAGATAGAAGAATAGCGATGCCGATTCTCTGCATTAATTATTATATTTCTTCACTGTCAAAAACATAATTGGCATCGTTGTGGGCCTAGAAAAGGATAGTACCACCGTCTTTGTCGAATGATAAACTAGGATAGCAAAACCAAAGTTGATCAAATACTGTCATTATAACGTGGACCGCACTATAGATGTTTGTATTTCACCGGATCTCGAAAACGGCTCTAACGATTCTCACGAAATTCAGAACATAGTTGACCGAGCGAAGTGAGGTCTAACATTCAAGTCGACGGTTTGGCGTTTCTCTTAATGTTTAAATGTGTATATGTTGCGCATTCACGGCGAAACGCGGTAATAGATTTTCATGAAATTTGACAGGTATGTTTCTTTTTTAATTGCGCGTCGACCTACATACAAGGTTTTTGGAAATTTTGCATTTCAAGGATAATATCAAAGGAGAGAGGAGCTCCTTTATACGTCAATATTAGAGTAAAAATCAGACTGTAGAATATTCATCATAAATCAGCTGACAAGTGATTACACAGATGTGTGGAGAAGCCAGTCTATTGCTGTATTTCCATAAGGTCTATAGTTTCGATCAGGTACTTGTGGATGAAAATACTGCGTGAGGTCTACTGTTCACAGAACTACTTGTAGGGTTATAATATGAAGATTCGATTGCACTAGGTCTCATCCCTGGGAAAACTCGCTGAAGGACATTAAATGATAATTATTATTCATCCTTGGAAAAACAGCTGATAATAATTATTTCGTAGTCTGTTGGTGATGGAAGTGAGTGAGCGAGTTCATGTGTGTGGGACTGTGTCAAAATTATGACTCAGCTGTTGAACTTTTGCAATCATTCAAAAATGATATATCAAAAGTATCATGCCAACCTGATACATCATCAACACAATAAGATACATGATCTTCTCAACTTGATACACAACACCCATAATTTGATAAAAAACTTCCAAACTTTGAATGGATTCTACAAACCATGGGATATCTTCTTATGCTATCCTTACTCTATGGTATCATAAATGATACAGTATCACTGTAATATGATACAGTATCACCACAATATGATACAGTATCATCTTAACTTGATACACAACACCATAATTTGATAGAAAATTTCCAAACTTTGAATAGATTCTACAAACCATGGGATATCTTCTTATGCTATCATAAATGATACAGTATCACGTAATATGATACAGTATCACCACAATATGATACAGTATCATCTCAACTTGATACACAACACCATAATTTGATAGAAAACTTCCAAACTTTGAATGAATTCTATAAACCATGGCATATCTTCTTGTGCTATATTTTCTCTATGATAGATACTACATAACTGATTATCTAATGAGAACTACGATTATATTATTTACTCCTTTCAACAACTCTATAATCAAAACAGATTTCTTTTCATTTTTTTCCACATCACCAATCTTATTCTTTTCGAAAATTGTTATTTTATTAATAGATGGTCATAAAAACTGGTTATTGGTTATTACGTGACTTCTACACAATAACGGACGTGTTCATTGAAGTGGAACGGTTATTTTTTTAGTAACGGTTACTTTCAGGTATATACTCTATAGTGAGGTCCACGTTATAATGGCAGTGTTTGATTAGCAATGGTATTGCTATCCTTGTCTATCATTCAACAAAGCAGATAGCTCTATCCTGTTCTGTATCAAATTATGGTGTTGTGTTCAAGTTGAGATGATACTGTATCTTATTGTGGTGATACTGTATCATGTTGTCGAGCACTAATTGCTGTAGTGAGGTCCACGTTATAATGGCAGTGTTTGATTAGCAATGGTATTGCTATCCTTGTCTATCATTCAACAAAGCGGATAGCGCTATCTCTTTCTCGCTTTGCTCTGATGTCAGATCGTCTTTTAACAATGTAGAATCAATAATTAATTAACAAAATATTTTATCTTGATTATGAGATAATTGAAAAAATATAATTGATTATTTTAAACGAGAATGAGCAGTTAATATTACATTAATAAACCTGTATCAGCTACCGTCCATTGAAGGCATTGACAAGACAGAGGATCGGCGAAGTTGTTCTGCTATCTTTCTCCACTGCCATTATAACGTGGACCTCACTATATTGATTCGTTGAAAAACATGCATTAAAAGTAATTTCTCCAAGCTATAAAAGTTTGAGAAAAATTTTATTTGAGTAAAATTGAAGTAATTCTAGTTTAGTATTACAAAATTTTATGTGAAAGTAAAAGTAACTACTATTTTTCCTTCCTTGCCCTATGGTTACTTACCATAGGTAAGGAAAGTATTGCTTTCCGAAAAAAATTAAGGTACCCCAATTTCTACATTTCTATATGTTTCAAGGTCCCCTGTGTCCAAAAAAGTGGTTTTTGGGTATTGGTCTGTATGTGTGTGTGGTGTGTGTGTGTTGTGTGTGTGTGTGTGTGTTGTGTGTGTGTGTGTGTGTGTGTGGTGTGTGTGTTGTGTGTGGTGTGTGTGGTGTGTGTGGTGTGTGTGGTGTGTGGTGTGTGGTGTGTGTGTGGTGTGTGTGTGTGTGTGTGTGTGTGTGTGTGTGTGTGTGGTGTGTGTGTGTGTGTGTGTGTGTGTGTGTGTGTTGTGTGTTGTGTGTGTGTGTGGTGTGGTGTGTGTGTGTGTGTGTGTGTGTGTGTGTGTGTGTGTGTGTGTGTGTGTGTGTGGTGTGTGTGTGTGTGTGTGTGTGTGGGTGTGTGTGTGTGTGTGTGTGTGTGTGTGTGGGTGTGTGTGTGTGTGGTGGGTGGGTGTGGTGTGTGTGTGTGTGTGTGGTTGTGTGTGTGGTGTGTGTGGTGGTGTGTGGTGTGTGTGTGTGTGTTGGTGTGTGGGTGTGTGTGTGTGTGTGTGTGTGTGGTGTGTGTGTGTGTGTGTGTGTGTGTGTTGGTGTGTGTGTGGGTGTGTGTGTGGTGTGTGTGTGTGTGGGTGTGGTGTGTGTGGTGGTGTGTGTGTGTGTGTGTGTGTGTGTGTGTGTGTGTGTGTGTGGTGTGTGTGTGTGTGTATGTGTGTATTTGTATGTCTGTGAACACGATAACTCCATTTCTAATTAACCGATTGACTTGAAATTTTAAACTAAGGTCCTTATACCATGAGGACACGACAATAAGAATTCAATAAATTAAATTCAAGATGGCGGAAAAATGGCGGATAATTACTAAAAAACCATGTTTTTCACGATTTTCTCAAAAACGGCTCTAACGATTTTCTTCAAATTTATACCATGGATAGCTATTTATAAGCCCTATGAACTGACATGAGTCTCATTTCTGGGAAAATGCAGGAGCTCCATAATATTCATGAGAAAAAATGGGGATATTACTAAAAAACCATGTTTTCACGGTTTTCTCGAAAACGGCTCTAATGATTTTTTTCAAATTTATACCATAGATAGCTATTTGAAAGCCCTATCAACTGACATTAGTCTCATTTCTGGGAAAATTGCAGGAGCTCCGTAATATTCCTGAGAAGAATGAATTTTGTTAAATTTCTATCACGATTTTCTCGAAAATGACTTGACAGATTTTTTAAAATTCATATCCTGTATAGTTATATATCAGCTCTATAACTGGAATGAGTCTCCTCCCTGAGAAACTAACAGGGGGTCGACCCCATCCCTGAGAAATTTACTTTGTAACCTCTTTCTCGTGCGTGAGGTAGGTAGGTAGGTAGAGCAGTTTATTCAAAAGAACACATGTCGATATTTTATTTGTCGAACAGCTGTCTGTTTCGACAACTTTCAAAAAATCCTGAAATTTCATAATTCAAACAAAGGAAAATGTACTCTGAACACAATAACAATAGTATAATCGTAGTTATTTAGCCGCCAATCGGCATAATGTTATTCCCCTAAATTATCCTCGTTTAAGAATGAGGCTTATAGATCAATGAGCAAGGAAAGTTGTGGAGTGTACCACACCAGATTTTATCGTTTGAAATTAATTTTATCATTGGAATCTCTGAAAACTTGGCCTACTGAAATCTTATTGAATTCAAAATCGGCCTATAACCATCCTCGGTTAATTAAGAATGTATATGCAGAATGTCAAGTTAATGAGTTGAGTAG
The DNA here is from genome assembly GCF_014356525.2 of Nilaparvata lugens. Lineage (NCBI taxonomy): Eukaryota > Metazoa > Arthropoda > Insecta > Hemiptera > Delphacidae > Nilaparvata > Nilaparvata lugens. The sequence goes on from NW_024091824.1 coordinate 16,684, forward strand.
TTGAGACGTGATGATGCGTCATTCGTGAATTTCCTATCCCCTACCTGTATAAGCCAATTCTTTTCTTTATTATATTATAGATTAGTAGCTGACCTGTGCTCCGCAATGATCTTATTACAAACTTGACAAACTGGAAACTTGACCTAATAAGATTTTGAAGAAACAAAATAATTTAATTATATTCAGAAAAATGATAACAGAATTATTATATATTACACAATCACAAAAATATAAGATTAAGTAATATTATATTCGGGACTAGCAGGAAACCCGTGCTTCACAAGGGTCTAATTAAAAACTTGACAAACTGAAAACTGACCTACTGAAATCTTGGAGGATTCAAAAGAAGCCTATGACCATCCTCGGTTAATTAAGAATGTATATGCAAAATGTGAAGTTGATGAGTGAGTAGTTGAGACGTGATGATGCGTCATTCGTGAATTTCCTATCCCTACATGTAAAGCCAGTTCTTCCTTTATTATATTACAGATTTACCATTTTGTCTATATCTATCTTTAAATTTGAAGTATAGTCATCTCTTGCAGTGATTTATTTACCCTTACTTGGAGATTTCACTTGAAGCTGTCATTATCTCTCATGAATAAAATCAATGCTTCTCATCTGACACATGCTGACATAATTATATGGAACCCACAATACAGATCAGGAGAGAGGTTATTGGACCGTATTTACAAACAGGAATGCTCCCATATGAGTGAATGATACATAGGTTGAAGTGTATCAGATCTTGAATGATACACAAGTTGTAATGTATCAAGTACAGAATGATATGGATTGAAGAGACTTGAGATATTGTCAAAAAATCGACTGAGAGCCGGTTCCGAACTCGGGATTCAGCTAAGTTCCAGACTTTAAACAGCTGGAGTCAGAAAATTGGCTTTCCAAAATGGGGCGTAGTCACAGTTTCTATGAAAATCTTCATTTTCTCGTTTTACCTTGATGAAATGAAACATTCCTAAATAATTCAAAACAGCTGAAACTTTGCACTATTTTCTCTTAATTTTATTTTGTGTC
>NW_024091825.1:0-19323 GCF_014356525.2 Nilaparvata lugens
ATTGAATAATCTCTTGGTTTCCTCAGAATTAGTTACTTTTTAGTACTTTATTAAAATCATACTAAAAACAGATTCCTCAACGGGACCACTCATATGTGAATCATGATTATTGATTTCATTCACATCAAGAATGAATCTTCATCAATTCAATAATATATTATGAAAGCATTCTGTCATTCATGATAGACTGAAAGTATTCTAGCTCATTGCTTGTTCTAATTTCATGATACACAGTTATTTTTGTGGAGATTGAATCTTAATAATAATAATACAATTTCTGTGGAGATTGGATCTTATGATCATATTATATTAAGAGAGCAATTTCTGTATTTTTATATTAATTATATTTATATCTGGTTATTTATGTTCAACGGATCTCGAAAACGCCTCTAACGATTTCCACGAAATTTGGAACATAGTAGGTTTATGATATAAAATTTTGATTGCACTAGGTCTCATCCTTCGGAAAACTCGCCATTAAAAGGATAATTCATCCTTGTCTGAAACAGCTGTGGATATTAAAAAAGTGAGTGAGCGATTGAGTATGTGAAAAATCACAATATCGCATCCCCGAAATTCATAAGATGACATATAGCCAGCTGTGAAACATGAACACGATCATTCTAGAGAATTGTGTTCTGTTTATCAATAAATAAAAATAACGAGCGAAACTCGGTGCCCCGATATCAATAATAATGAATTCAATCATGAAAGCATTCTATCATGGCTTACTTTAGATAATCACATTATTGACATAAATCAAATACTTACTATCCCTACTAACAAATGCAAATGATTTCACAATATACAATAATACAAATGATTCTACAAAATACAATTTTTGTAATGGTGTAATGTATCTATGCATATCAAATAAAGCAAAGTCGGCCTGAACCACACGTTGCCATATTGAACATGCTCCGGCCTTCTATCTATAGTAGTCTGTGATTCTATCATAATTCATGAGAGACTGAAAGTACTCGAAAGAACTCATTGTTTATTTTAGTTTCATGATAATATATACAATTGTTTCTGTGAAGACTGGATCTTTCATTGATTCTTTTATTCTAATGAATAGATAAAAATTTCAAAAATCTATCGTAACATTAAACCACAGTGTACTTAGTTTCTAGTAAAAAATATGATGAAATTATTACATCTATCCTCTCTGTTGTTACTTGTTAGTCAACCTTGTTATCTAAAGGGCGGACAATGGTACGAACTGACAAAGATAAGAGTCATGTAATTGAATCGCATGATTAAACTTGTAACTTTATAAGGATGGGGGATCTACTACTAAGTACTACCCCCTCAAATGCCCCTACGATATCAACCCTCCCAACCTACCGACAACCATTGACCCTATCCTTCCGTTTATAATTATTAAAGACAAAGTAAATTCCCCTACTCTCCTTCCTTTCCTTCTGGTTTTCTTCTTCTTCTCCTTCTTCTTCTTCTTCTTCTTCTTCTTCTTCTTCTTCTTCTTCTTCTTCTTCTTTCCATTTGCTCTCATCCTCAAGCCTTCCACACTACCCTTTCCTATCAATTCAATAAAAACGCACAATTAAAGTCAAAAATACATAACAGTACAATCAATATACAAATGCCAAATATAAATACAAAAAAAATATATACTGTAATATTGTAATAGTTGAAATAGTTTTCCTAGTAGGGCATAGGACCTGCATTTTCTCGAGAAGACCTATGTTGTCTTCTCAATGAAAGGGAGATAATATCACAAGATGTATTTCAATTCTATTTGCAGTTGTATTTATAACAAACAAAAACACAGAAGATAAAAATATCATACAACAGTACAATAATGCTTAATTTTTGCTGGTGGAGGTTATAAAAGTAAGTAATCAGTGAAGAAGAGTGAATAGGAGTAAAAAAAGAAAGAATGATATAGGAAATCTCCTTCTTCTATGTTAAATAAATCATCTCTATAAATAATGCAATATATACAGTACTTAAATGTTAAATAGGCCTGGTTTGCTCCATGGTACCTAGAATACATTCTAGTCTAAGTGTATTCTATTAGGTAGATACTGGTTCGCTCTATGATTGAGGAGAGCGGGCAGTTCGTCGGTTGACCAGTAGATAGCGCAATGCTCCTTTGAACATCTATGGATTCTATATTTTCCTTCTAAATAATAATTAAAAAGTTTATCAGATAGCATTTGAATGGGGAATCGTTTGTTCAAATTCTGTAACTACCTATTCCACGAGAAATGTACTAGATTACTATAACATTAATGTATAAAGTAGGTAGGTACCTGGCTGCATTCGTTCCAACTCTCGCCAGAGTTTTGTGGGAATGTCAAGTGTGGTGGTCTGCCTAACTTCTACCGTTACTAGTAATTTTTTCAATATTTGGTTGGATGATATATACAGAATATTTTTTAGAAGATCAGGAGTAGGGTGTAAGTTGTCTAAATTTGCACCCACATCTCCTGATCAGTTATTACTATATTTATAGTTATTATTTATAGTTATTATACATATCGGTGCACCGAGCAACAAAATAGATACAAAATAGATACAAAATGGAAACTAGCAATAAAACGCCGATGATTTCTACGTCACAATTACTAGACACGTCACGTGACTGCGCCATCTTGTTAGAGATTACAATCCTGGTCTTTTGATTGGCTCGCGGCAGTGAACGAAGTCGATTGATCCGGATCAGTAAAGTGATCCGAACCTCCCATCAATACTATTATAGTGAGGTCCACGTTATAATGACAGTATTTGATCAACTTTGTTTTTGCTATCCTTGTCTATCATTCGACAAAGCCGGTGGTACTATCCTTTTCTAGGTCCACAACGATGCCAATTATGTTTTTGACAGTGTAGAAATATAATTAATTAATGAACAGAATCGGCATCGCTATTTTTCTATCTTTATCCACTGCCATTATAGCGTGGACCTCAGTATACAATGCGGAACTTTCTAACAAGATGGCGGATTTTTGTGCCAGCGTACTAGCCGAGTTTCCATTCTGTATCTATTCTGTGACTGAGCTTCGCTCCGGAGGACCCAGAGTACAAAAGCATAGTTTTTACTTTCCTTGCCCTATTACCATAGGTAAGGAAAGTATTGCTTTCCAAAAAAAATTAAGGTACCCTGATTTCAAGTTTTCTATACGTTTCAAGTCCCCTGAGTCCAAAAACATGATTTTTGGGTGTTGGTCTGTGTGTGTGTATGTGTGTGTGTGTGTATGTGTGTGTGTGTGTGTGAGTGAGTGAGTGAGTGAGTCAGTCAGTCAGTGAGTGAGTGCCATTTCGCTTTTATATATATAGATATCGGGGCACCGAGCTTCGCTCGTTATTTTTATTTATTGATAAACAGAACACAATTCTCTAAAATTATAGTGTTTATATTTCACAGCTGACTATATGTCATCTTATGACTTTTGGGAACGCGATATTTTGATTTTTCACATAATCACTCGCTCACTCACTTTTTTACCATCCACAGTTGTTTCAGCCAAGGATGAATTATCCTTTTAATGTCGTTCAGCGAATTTTGCCAAGGATGAGACCTAGTGCAATCGAATTTCTATATCATAAACCTACTATGTTCCAAATTTCGTGAAAATCGTTAGAGCCGTTATCGAGATCCGTTGAACATGGATAACCAGATATAAATATAAATATAAAAATAGAGAATTTGCTTGCTTAATATAATAGGATATACCTAGTTAACGACTGCAAGAGATAGTACTGTGAAACAGAATAGTGGTGAAACTATAATAGCGCCAGAAGTGTCTCAAACACAATTGTAGGTACTACATGAACTTTTTGAAAGTGATTTGGGAAAAAAATGTTAAAACAACAGAACTGAAAGTTGTAACCATATCATATTCTACCTCCATTTAGAGAGCCTTATGTTTGAGCTGAATGTGAATCTATATATAAAAATGAATGTCTGTTTGTTCTCTATAGACTTGAAAACTACTTGACATAACGGCATGAAACTTTGGGAATATGTTGTGTGAATATTGGGGATGGTTTCTGAACATGAGTTTTAATAGGGGGGCTAATAATAATTATTTGTTTATCCATTTTACAGACGTATGTTTTCAAAATTGGCCACCGAAGATCGGAAACATGATCATGATTCAAGATCATATTGTGATAATATAATTTAGCATCTCAAGTTACCAGCTGTAATATACACGTCACCCTGTTATAAATTGTGTACTGGTATTAAAACAGCAGTTTGGAGTTGAAGTGTAGTTGATAGGTACCAGCTGTAGATAATGGTTCCTTAGAAGACCTATACAAATATTTATCACTTCCCTATCATTGAGAAACTGGAAAATGTTGGGGAAAAAATTATTCACCTCATGAAAGAGAATTGTTCATATTGCATTCATTAATTACTGAAGAATGACAGAATAATTTACAATTTTTTTTAATTTAGCTTAGCTTATATTCATCCTAAAATGGAAGATGGAAAGAATAAGGAATTCTGTGTGATTCATCGTACATCGCATATTTCCTGGACCATCTATTGACAATAAATCAACAACTAACATCGGGGACCGAGCTTCGCTCTGGAGAACAAAAGCATAAAAAAATTCTTACGAAAGAAGAAATTATAATAACATTCATAGTTTATACAGAAATGTTCTATCTAATCACAGTGAATTGAAATTAATTCCCAGAGGAATGCAAAAATTTCCATCACAAAGGCCCGGTTGCACAAAAGCCGATTAAATTTTAATCCTGAACCAAATCAGAAAAGACCATTTCAAAAAGATGGATCTACTAGAATAATTAATCAGGATTGAAAATAACCCGGCTTTTTTGCAACCGGCACCAAGTACCTGATTGCTGATTGAATGATTACAAAAGTTCAACAGATGAGTCATAATTTTAACACAGTCACACACACATGAACTCGCTCACTCACTTCCATCATCAACAAGCGACGAAATAATTATTATCAGCTGTTTTTCCAAGGATAAATAATAATTATCCTTTTAATGTCCTTCAGCGAGTTTTCCCAGGGATGAGACCTAGTGCAATCGAATTCTTATATTATAAACCTACTATGTTCTGAATTTCGTTAAAATCGTTAGTGCCGTTTTCGAGATCCGGTGAAATACAAACATCCAAACATATAAACAGAAATTGCTCGTTTAATAGTATAGGATGAAAACAATGAATTCATCTTTGAAAAAGTGATTAAACCTATCTATTTTTTTAATTCAACACTTTACTTACAGATATTACTACCAATTGATTGAGAAGAATATGTTTTCGGAACAATGAATGCTGCATGACTAAGCACATAGGAAGTCCGTATTGAGATGTAAATAAAAATATTGTCAGATAAATTTCATGATTCACAAAATAAAGTTAAGTGTGACATGAGATACATTGACTTTTTGACGGTATGAAGTTCGCCGGGTAAGATAGTTGTAAATAAAGCGTTATTATTAATAGTCAACGCTGAAAAAATACATGCTCAATCACCAGGAATACTATAAATTCTGTAAGGGACCAGTAAGCCATTAATTTTGTGTAGCTTAATCACTTCCATTATGGACACTGGATACATTATGGACTGTCAATACGTATGAAATTTATTAGCTACAGAATAAAAAAAAAATTGATTGCAGTGTCTCTGACTACTTCAATATGAATAACCATTTGGATCAAATATAAGGAATTACTCACATCTCTCATCAACTCTTACTTTTATCCACAAAATATTATCAATAAATATAAGTTATATTGAATGAACTCACGGCTAGTACTCAAGTTTGTCAAATAAATGTAGGTATGCTTGATATTTTGTTTTTGTAATCTTTTTGTCTATTAAGAAAGTTTTCAATGTGATTTTTGATGGCAATAAAATTTGAATTTGAAAAAAGAATTATCAACAAACTCCTAACCAAAGAAAATCTCTGTGCTCTGTTCTAATCGGAATGTATGAGACTCCATATACAGCTGATAGGAGGCGCAAACTGAACTGGCCAAGCATACAACAATGGAACACACACGTGGCAAGCTCGCGCTTTCGATCAATGAAAAATTAATTCGGTCAGCCGATTGATAAGATTATTTTAAGCTTTCCAATGATTACAACATATGTTAGAATATCATGTGTCAATTATCTCAGTTCCATGTGGCGTTCACCTTACGCTCATAAGCTTACTTAATAGGATCATTTTTCATCCTTTGAAACCCTTAGAGGCAAAATATCTCAAAATCCGTTCTTAGTGCGTGTCTAGCATGTTTGAAGAATATTTGTGCACAGTTTCAAGTCTGTAGGCCAATTAGTTTGAGCTGTAGTGTAATTTTACATCAAAATTTTCGAAAAATGCTCTCTTCTGAACCCCCCTGTGCTCCTGATCGGAATTTTTCTGCACAGATCTAATTTTTTTTTCGTAGCTGAACAAAAAAGTTCCTCATGACTTTCCTGTGCAATGAGCGGTTGAAAAGTACAAAATTTTTGGGAGACCCCAGCTCCCTCAGGGGGGCAAATTTCTGAAAATCCTTTCTTAGTGGATGATGTCTTGAGGCTACCATGAACACAATTGTGCAAAATTACAAGTTCTTAGGCTCAGTAGTTTGGGCTGTGGTGTGATTTCAGTCTGTCAGGACCTAGCCTTTTATAGATATAGATTGATGATAAACAGAACACAATTCTTTTGAAAACAATTTAGCAGTTTGAATGATTGGGGAAGGACTAATATGCACAGCCCAAAACTGTTTCTTCCCTGAATTTTGATTTATCCTATTATATTAGGCGAGCAATTTCTGTATATTTATATATGGTTATGTATGTCCAACGGATCTCGAAAACGGCTCCAACGATTTTCACGAAATTGGAACATAGTAGGTTTATGATATAAAAATTCGATGGCACCAGGTCTCATCCCTGGGAAAACTCGCTGAACGACATCAAAAGGATAATTCATCCTTGAAAAAACAGCTGATACTTTCGCCGTCTGTGGATAATAAAAAAGTGCGTCTGTGGCAAAATCAAAATATCTCATCCCCGAAATTCATAAGCTGTCGTATAACTAGCTGTAAAATATAAACACGATCATTTTAGAGTATTGTGTTCTGTGTATCTTTACTTATAAAATTCTTATCTCACTGACTCACTGATCACGATTTCTGGAAAACTACAGGATGGATTGCAACAAAACTTGGAATATAGCTTCCTTATACGTCCTAGGTGCTCACTAAGAAATCTTTTGGCGATATTCCAACTCTAAGAGTGTTTTTAAGGGTGTAAAGTTCGTCTTTTAGCATGTATATTCTTCTTCTCCCAATCTCTTAATAATTATAATTATTGAAGTGTCCATATCATATGTTACTATAGAACTATAATCTAGAGAGAGTAGCTCTTCGAAACAGTTTGTTAACTGGCAACTAAATTAATAATTTTGTCAGGTTGGCATTAAGTTGAGATGACTTCATTAGGATGGCACCAAGTTGAAGAACTAATAAAATGCATTTATCGAGAACAAATTGATTGGGCACTGCTGCTTCAATCGGAGCTATACCTTGAAGTATAGATAATTTTTATTTTTCATAAAACAAAACTCTCATGACTGGAGTTGCTTCTATCAATTGATCCTATTCTATCAAGACTAATTTTGTTTGTATATCGCGAGAACTGCTTAAAAAAGTTCGATGAAATTTGAATAATTCAGTATGATATATGGAGGGTATTTTTAAAACTTCAGAAGTGTGGAATCTATTTGCGAAGAATGAGGAAATTCGGCCAAAATCTAACTTGGGCGAAAGAAATGGGTTATTTATTAGAACGGCCAAACAGCTGTTGTTGCTTTTCCTTGAGAGATAAAAAGATTATAATCTTTTATAAGATATTTATAAGCTATTTACATATTAGATTACTTCCTTGATATCAATTTTGTTATATTTTGATAGGAGTTTTGTTATCAATTCGAATCTTAATCTTCCTAAATTCAAAATTAATAATAATTGTTTCGTGTGTTTGTGTTTTGTTTCAATGTGGAAATTAGTGAAGAATTGAAAAGTCGCACATAACCTTTTTATTTGGACAATTTATTTATGAAATTGGGATGAAAAGAAAATTTTGGACTATAGTCTGTTTCTTTGTCCTTAAGTTGATTGTAGATGATAAATAAATAAATGAAAGCTGTAGTTGAGTTACCAAATTGGCGACCATATTTTAAAGCATTGCAGTATTCATGGAACATCTGGAAGAATAGCTTCAGAAAGTGACCGGATGATATCAAAAGAAATTTAAAAACAATCTCTCCAAACTAGTTGGATGTATTGTTCATTGTGAGGTGATAGAAATGCGAATAATTTCTTCAGCTTCTGTTGTATTGGTTCCACTGTTGCTCTATGTTTGTACGCAGCCATGGCCTTGAGAAAGCCAGTTGCACTGTCTGTTAATTAATAATCCGGACTAAATACCACGAGAACCAATCAGAGAAGCCTTCTATTAGAAGATTCCTGTTCTGATTAATTCTCATGAAATTTAATCATGATTGAAATTAAACAGGCTTTTGTGTTACTGGGCCTGATATTTTCATGTTTCAAAATCAGCTAAAACCTAAATAAATAAAAAAAACATAATATTCCATCAGCTGCTCCTATTCCCTCTCATAATGTCATTACATGACATGAGACAGACCTATTGATATTGATAGATCACAAGTAAATACTGAATTTGTCAATTTAGAAAGAAATTAAATTGAGTTACATGTTAGTTTACATCCAAATTTCCATCCCTAAGCTTTTGGTTTCAAGCTAAGATCAAAGGAAGAAATCATATAATGGAAATAATCAAAGTGATTTGAATCAACTCTATTCAGATTTATGCAAATTCACATTAAAATGATCTCACTTTATTTTTTATGATAGTAAAGTTCAGGAAATGAGGGATCGGCCACAATAAATGTTATACTAACTATCATGAATGGACTCTCATGGAAGAAAGAATCAGTGGATTGGCTGATTTTACACTTTTGGATAAGTGAAACGAAAATTGAACGATAGGCTATGCCAAAAATTCCAGAATAAGCAAGAGATCAATGGATACCAGAGTCATCAAATTCCGAATCAACTTAATTTGGAATTTAATCTTCAATTGCATCAACCAAAACGAAAATAAAATAATCACTGCTCATTTGATAACTGTCAACGGGAAATTTTAATTGCCAATAAAATAAAGTCGAGGTCGATTCTTATGCCCCGCCCAATATTCTACAAAATTCACTGCAATTAGACTACTATTCTACAGAGCACTTCCAACACATCAATTAATTATTCGAATGATTTGACTCAATAATTTTCATGCCAAGTTGTGGCCTAATCTCGAAAACGATTATAATAATTTTGGTAGAATTTAGATTATAATTGTTTCACGAAAATAATATTATCTTTCAACTCCCGTAGCGAAGCACGGGTGCCCTGCTAGTCAATAAATAAAAATAATGAGCGAAGCTCGGTGCCCCGATATTAAACTATAAATAGTCCAAAAAGTAGGTTATGTTCCATACACTTGAATTCAGGTCTAATTTCCAGTCCAAACATTTGAAAAAAGAAAAGTTCCAATTATGATTGGTTACAAACCAAATTGAATAACAAAATAACACTCACTAATCACTTAGAACTTTAAAATAATAATTAACTTTGAAAATACTGATATTCTTTGATAAACCATGTCATTGCAACAAATCAGATATTTTGATCAAGTTGATAAAAATTTCTAGATAATATTTCTCGTGAGATAAGCTGATTGATTATGAGCCCCAATCGGTTGAGTGCTTCTGCTAAAAAATTTTAGGGTTGAAGGATTAAAAGAAAAAATTACTTTTTTGATGAATTTGGAAACATCGCGAAAATATGTTATTATTTTAAATATGATTATTATTATTTTTATCAATTATGATATTTTTTACCTTTCAAACCCTTAAGGTGTCTTTATCTTTTATGTTGTGTTTATATTTTGCAGCTGGCTATACGTCAGCTTATGAATTTCGGGGATGAGATTTTTGATTTCCACAGAGGCACTCGCTCACTCTCTTCCATTATCCACAGACAACGAAAGTCTTAGCTGCTTTTCCAAGGACGAATTATCATTTCAATGTCGTTCACTGAGGTTTTCCTAGGAATGAGACCTAGTGCAATCGAATTTTTATGTCTTAAACCTACTATATTGCAAATTCCATCAAAATCATTAGAGCCGTTTTCGAGATTCGTTGGACATAAATATATAACCAACCATATAAACATAGCCACCTCTTATACAAGGCCGCGGCCTAAGATGTAGCAACGTCGCAGTGTAGGCCTAGAATCTAATACATGTTTGGTGAAAAAGATTTTAAAAAATACCAGCTGTCTTTTTTCTCACCAATCATTATTAGATTCTAGGCCTACACTGCGACGTTGCAATATCATGGCCGGCTATGATATAAATAACCAACCATATAAATAACCATATATATAAAAAAATATATGCAGAAATTGCTCGCTTTATATAATAGGATTGAGAGATTTGTAGAGAATAAAAATGGGCAAAGTGACTCATTCTTGGGATCAAATCAAGATGGCTCGCTTACCAAAATGAACCGGTTAAAGTAGCTCTAAAGTAGTTCTAAAGTAGCTCTTTCATATTTTTCTTCTTTCCCTACTTCTTCTTCACTTCTCCCTTCTTTGGATTCTCTTTGTTTTTTCCTTCTTCTCCCATTTCTCCTGTTTCTTCTCCTTCTACATATTTTTCTTATTTCTCTCTTTTTCTCTTATTCTTCTCCTTCTCCTTCCTGTTTTTTCTTCTCCATCTTATTCTAATTTTTATTCTTTCTCCGACTCTTTTTCTTTCTCTTTTTTTTCCACTTTCCCTACTTTTTCTCCTCTTCTCCACCTCTTTGGATTTCTTTTTTTTCCACTGCAATGCGAAATAAAGGAATGTTACCTCTTCTGCTCTTCAGCAGAAGTTCAAGAACATGTTTGTAAAATAGAGAGCTTCAGGCATTTTTGGAGTACAATGTGGTTATTGTCTTAAATTCGAAAGTTAGCTGTGCTCTGTCTAATTTGGGCTTCGGAATAATATGCTTTCAAAATCCATAACGTATTTCATTGAGATAATTACAACGTTTTCATCAACTCACTTTCTTTCTTATTTTCAATTATTCTACTTGAAAAAAACGTAAGGATATGAAGTTGAACATGAAAATTATTCTCAATGTTTCACAAAGCTGATGATGATTGGATTGCAAAGGATGTTATGGACTTGAACTGGATGTCTGGAAAAAATCGTTGATAGAGTCAAAGTATTGTAAGAGCTTTTCTGAAGTTCAGTGCCACTAATCAATTTCCAAGACGTTCAATATGTTTCCAGGACGGATTTTATGTACTTTGGAAATGAAAAAATACACGAATCAATTTGTGAGAAGTGGTGAAGAAGTCTCATCAAAGGAATCACAAACCTACCATGGCTGAATGCTCATTCTGTTGAAGCAAACTTCTGCAAGTCTGCGTACTTCACCAATCACAATGCGACCTTCTCTTGAAAACTAATGGAAAAGAGTAAAGAAAGAGAGAAAAAGAAGAAGAAGAAGAAGAAGAGAAGAAGAAAAAGAAGAAGAAGAAGATGGTGGAGATGAAAAGAGAAGAAGAAAAGAAGAAAATGAAGAAGAAGAAAAGTAAGAAGGAGGAGAAGGAGATGGAGATGGAGATAAAGATGGAGATGGAGATGGAGATGGAGGAGTAGGAGGTGGAGATGGTGGAGGAGGGATAAAAAATAAGAGAAGAAAAAGAAGAGAGAGGAGGAATAGGAGGTGGAGATGGAGGTGGAGAAGAAGGTGGAGAAGGAGGTGGAGATGGTGGAGGAGGAGGGAAAAAATAAGAGAAGAAGAAGGAGAAAAAGGAGGAAAAGGAGGTGTAGATGGATGAGGAGAGAGAGAAAATGAAAGAAGAAGAAGAGAAAGGAGGAGAAGGAGGTGAAGATGATGAGGAGAGATGAAGGAAATAAAGAAAGAAGAAGAAGAAGAAGAAGAAGAAGAAGAAGAAGAGAAATGAGGAGGAGATGTGGATGATGGATGAGGAGAGAGACAAAATAAAAGAATAAGAAGAGAAAGGAGAAAAAGGAGGTGGCGATGGATAGAGGAGAGAGAAAGAATAAAGGAAGAAGAAAAAGAGAAGAGAAAGGAGGAGAAGGTGGGAGAGGGATGAGGAGGAGAGAGAAAAAAATAAGAGAAGAAGAAGAGAAAGGAGAGAAGGTGGTGGAGATGGATGAGGAAGAGAGAGAAAAAATAAAAGAAGAAGAAAAAGAAGAGAAAGGAGGAGAAGGTGGTGGAGATGGATGAGGAGGAGAGAGAGAAATAAAAGAAGAAGAAGAAGATGAAGTGAAAGGAGGAGAAGGTGGTGGAGATGATGAGGAGAGAGAAAAAATAAAAGAAGAAAAATAAGAGAAAGGAGGAGAAGGTGGTGGAGATGGATGAGGAGGAGAGAGAAAAAAAAAAGAAGAAGAAGAGGAAGAGGAGGAAGAAGAAGAAAAATAAGAAGATGGCGAAAAGAAGTTGGAAGAGTAGAGGATACTTGGCAAAGGAAACTATACTTTCTTCCTGGTCACCCCCGTGCAAGCAATTATTGAACCACGCTCCTGCCAATAAATTAATTGATAGCTAAGGTTTTGTTGAGACAGAAAATCTTCCATCTTTTTTGCTCTCTCTTCTTCTTTGATTAACTTGGCAGTGAGTACTTGCAATTGAAAAGTTCATTGAATTAGGACGACGGTCTTGCTAGAACGAGAAGAGAGAAATAAAATGTCGCATGTAGAGCTTCCTGTCCCCTTTTCTGGTGTCTGGAACACCCTAATTCTAGGATGAAGAGTACTGGACCCCTTGAAGAAGACAGAAAACTCCTTTTTCTGCCTTGAACCATCTCTTGAACCCTAAATATCTAGTTGATTGAACCCTGTATCAAAAACGCTGCCAGAGCTCTTTGAGGAGTTTTTTTTCTGCTGCAGTTCTCATCAGGTATATTGAGACTGATCAGGAATTTAGAAAGGCTTCAATTAAAATGAAGATCAGAAAAAAACTCTATTGGAAGAAGGGAGACTTCAATTAATTTGATAGATGTTGGGGTGATACAAGAGTTTTTAGGTACAAATCTATATAATAAGAGAGAGTAGGGTTGTGTTTGTTCATGTGTTCGTTTGTTCGCATCAAAACATGTCAACTTGTGGATTGCATACCGGAAAAACGGGAATGATTTAGATCTCCTAATTTTGAACATAGATTCTAAAAATATCAATCTCGTGCACCTGGAAGCCCAATTTCAAATTTCCTTCTAGATTTTTTCAGATTAATGTTCAAACTTCATTTAGTACATACGATTTCATAAAAAATCACCAATCATATGGTCGGAATTAAAAAATTTTCTATATATTAAAGAACTGGATTATACACGTATACCGGTGTGAAGTAGTATAAGAAAATTATGTTTGACGCATCATCACGTCTGAACTACTGGACTGATTAACTTGAAATTTTGCATATAGATTCTTGCTTAACAGAGGATGGTTATAAACCTATTTTAAATACTTCAATATTTGATTACATCAAGTTTTCAGTTTGTCAAGTTTTCAATTATTTATTTTATAAGGAAGCAGCAAAACATTTCTCTTAAAGGGGAAATTAGAAGATAGGTATGATTGGGGATCCTTTTCGAATGATAAAAACAGGTTTTCCGTCGCACCCAAATTTTTTCCACCATTTTGAATACAATTCTTTTTTTCAATTGAAAGGTGGTCATATGATACATGATTTCGATACAGGATTTCCAGGGAAAATGTATGTGAAAACCGCACATCGTATCTCTCAAACCTTTCAAAATTTATTCTCATTAATTTCCTTTATTATAGTATAGAAGATGATAGATGAATGGATGATATACCATCTATCTATCATCTTCTATACTACAATAGGAAAAAACTGGCTTAAAACTATACACGTGTAGAGGATAGGGAAATTATGTTTGACGCATCATCACGTCTGAACTACTGGACTGATTTACTTGAAATGCTGCTTATAAATTCTTAATAACCGAGGATTCTTATAGACCTATTTTCAATTCTTCTGGATTTCATAACGTCAAGTTTTTAAATAGACCCTTGCGAAGCACGGTTTACCTGCTAGTGTACAATAATTGAAAAGGTCTGTGAGTTCTGTGTGGAAATATAAAATGTTTGTTCATGATATATCTAATTCTCTATACCTGAACAACAAGAGTTTTGTTATTTCAAAGAGTAAGGGATAGTGACAATGTTTTAATGTCATGGATCTCATTATTCAAATAATTTAATTCTATATATTTATTACAAGCTTTCTTATCCAATGAAAGTTACTTTTTCTCTCTAAACATTGGAAATAGATGAAATTGAAAGATACATTTTGAATTATGTCCATCTATTACATGAAGGATTTGCATGTAAAGCTACGTACAGATTTGAGCGTCAATAACAAGTGCATTTCACTTTCACCAGCTGATGCTATTCTTATTAGAAATAATATATGTATTTTGTAACAGTAAGATAAAAAAATCTGGTGGGTACACTCACACAACTTTCCTTGCTCATATTTGAAACTATGATCAGACTTCTGTAATATGTATAATAATTATTTATTGTTTTCAGAGTCCTTTTTCTTTGTGTAAATTGTGTGAAACTCAATGATTTTTTTAGTCCTAATTTTCTTAAAGTCATCAAAACAGCTGTTCTACAGATGAATTATCTTGACTATACTGTGTACTTTTTATAAACTGCTCTACCTACCTACCTACCTCATGCACGAGATGGAGGCTACAAAGTCCATTTCTCAAGGATAGGGTGGACCCCCCATTATTTCCCAGGAAAGACTCATGCCAGTTGATAGATCTGATAAATACTCTAACAGGGTATGATTTGAAAAAAATCGTTGGAGCCGTTTTTGAGAAAATCGTGAAAAACATGGTTTTTTTAGTCATTATCCGCCATTTTTCTCAATAATATTACGGAGCTCCTGAAATTTTTTTCCCGGAAATGAGACTCATGCCAGTTGATAGGGCTTATAGATAGCTATCTATGATATGAATTTGAAGAAAACCGTTAGAGCCTTTTTCGAGAAAAGTGAAAAACATGGTTTTTTCGTCATTATCCGCCATTTTCCTCAAGAATATTACAGAGCTCCTGAATTATTCCCAGAAATGAGACTCATGCCAGTTGATAGGGCTTATAAATAGCTATCCATGGTATAAATTTGAAGAAAATCGTTAGAGCCGTTTTCCGAGAAAACCGTGAAAAACATGGTTTTTTCGTCATTATCCGCCATTTTTCTCAGAATATTACAGAGCTCCTGAAATTTTCCCAGTAATGAGACTCATGCCAGTTGATAGGGCTTATAAATAGCTATCCATGGTATGAATTTGAAGAAAATCGTTAGAGCCGTTTTCGAGAAAAACGTGAAAACATGTTTTTTTAGTAATTATCCGCAATTTTTTTCCGCCATCTTGAATGAATTTTATTGAATTTCTTATTGTCGGATCCTCATGGTATAAGTACCTTAAGTTTAAAATTTCAAGTCATCGGTTGATTAGGAATGGAGTTATCGTGTTCACAGACATACACACATACACACATACACCCACACATACACACACATACACACACACACCATACACACACACACACAGACCAACACCCAAAAATCATGTTTTTGGACTCAGGGGACTTGAAACGTATAGAAAACTTGAAATTAGGGTACCTTAATTTTTTTTGGAAACAATACTTTCCTTACCTATGGTATAGGAAGGAAAGTAAAAATGAGTATGCATCAACTGATGAAAAGTGAAATGCACAGTTCATGGCGCATATGTTGTACACCTAACTTATAATTAACTAGCAGGTAACCCTGCTTCACAAGGGTATCTCTAAACTTGACGAATGAAATCTAGAAGAATTTAAGTAGGCCTATAAGAATCCTTGGTTGATTAGAATTTATATGCTGCATTTCAAGTGAATCAGTATGACCACCTTTCAGTTAAAAAAGAAGTTGGATTCAAAATGGCGGAAAAAAATTGGTTGACGGAAACCTGTTTTTATCATTCGAAAGGATCCCCAATCATACCTATCTTCTAATTTCCCTTTTAAGAGAAATCTTCTGCTGCTTCCATATAGCATGACAAATAATTGAAAACTTGACAAACTGAAAACTTGATGTAATCAAATTTTGAAGAATTTAAAATTGGTCTATAACCACCCACACTTGGTTAAGCAAGAATCTATATGCAAAATTTCAAGTTAATCAGTCCAGTAGTTCTGACGTGATAATGCGTCAAACATAGTTTCCCTATACTTTACACCTGTATAGCTACAATTATAATCCAGTTCTTTCCTTTATTAAGTATAGAAGATGACATGGATGGATGATCATTGTCATTTTACTAAAAGATAGATAAGTTGAATAGTTTCCCTTTCAGAGGAAGTTTTGACAACCCACAAAACTCATTTTCATTTGAAGATATAACGAAAGGCGCATATGACCTTATTTTTTTCTCAGCTTGACCAAATACCTCTCATTCCAATCTTAAAATTTCGACTGCTGTACAGTGAGTCAGTCATTCTATCAGGGCTCGAATAATTTTGAAATTTTAATTGATAAAATGGAAGAATGTAATTCATTATGTAAATAACAACACCTTCATTCAAAGACATATTAAACTGCATGCGTTTTCATATTGCCGTACAGCATGATGAAATTGTAACGTTTATTTAGCACTTTGTCTCAAAATTGTTCTAGCTGAAAAATAATCCATGCTACGTGTAGGCCTAAACATTGATTCAGGAAAACGAGGTTCGAAACTATGTTTTTCAGGTAGAAAGCAATATAGAAACAGATGTTCCTTTTTTAAATTCGACCATATGATTTGGTCATTTTTAATGGAATCGAATTAATGAAATTTAAACATTAATTCTGAAAAATCTATAGTGAGGTCCACGTTATAATGACAGTATTTCATCAACTTTAGTTTTGCTTTTCTTGTCTATCATTCGACAAAGCCGGTGATACTATCTTCTTCTAGGTCCACAACGATGACAATTATGTTTTTGACAGTGTAGAAATATGATTGATTAATGCAGAGGATCGGTATCGCTATTCTTCTATCTTTATTCACTGCCATTATAACTTGGATCACACTATAGAAGGAAAATTAAAATTTGGGCTTCCAGGTGCACGAGATTGATATTTTTAGAATCTATGTGCAAAATTTGGAGATCCAGTTCATTCCCGTTTTTACGGTATGCAATCCACAAGTTGACATGTTTTGATGCGAACAAACGAACAAACGAACACATCAACACACGAACAAACACAACCCAAACTCTCTCTTATTATATAGATAACATTCTGGAGTGAAAATCTCTCGATGCACAAATTTATTCTCTTAAAAACTGCTCGAACCACACATTCACTATGGAGTTTCGTTTATTTATTTAATTAGTGATGTGACACTAATTTACTATTTTACTATTCATCTCGTAGCTAGTAATGAAAATAATGTTGTATTACGCTTCATGGACTATTTTAATACTTCCACGTGGCACTCACTGAACGTATAATTATCCAGAACGGAAGTGAAGTGGGGAAATAATTGGAAATTGAAGTGACATGTTGACAGTATTCTGAGAATCGTCCAAAGTCAAGAGGGAGTAACGAGGACTTTTAAGTTACATAATGTCAGACTCAGCTGAGTGAATGGCCTTCTTGAGGTCAAGAACTCTCAGAAGAGCTGAAAAGTTTGTGAAGCTATCATAGTTTCAATAGCGTGGCCAGAAGGGTGGCGAATGGAGAAGGGATAATCGATTTGTATCCCCCTAAAAAAAATTGTTAGGAGTTGAGACTTCATACACTATCTATAACCATTGAATAGAGATACCTTTGAAGATTCATTGATTATTGTCACTACTACTCCTACATACATCTCCCTGAAACTGAATTTATAGTGATACAATTTTTTGGGGAATTGAGACCTTTTACTACGATAACATAATTTTTTAAACTTTGTTGAAGTGTTTCAAAAGATAACTTTGCATTTGCAGGTTCTACCTGAGATGTAAATACAATAATGTAAATAACATTCGACGGTATCTTTACTCTGTATGTCTACTCAAATCAGATTCGTCAGTAGTTATCCCAATCTATTATTTAAATATTATTTAGGGATCAATTGGATTCACGTAAAATAATGGGTGTTCTCATTATTCTATAGATCCAAAGCATACGTCTAAAGTTGCGTAAAGGTGCGTACAGATATACGCGCCGCGAACATGAGCAATTCACTTTTAATCAGCTGACTATATCTGTATTTTTACAGAAACGGTATAAGATATAGATATAAAAAGCTCGACATCAGCTGATTAAAAGTGAATTGCTCATGTTCGCGGCGCGTAAATCTGTACGCACCTTGAGAGAAGCATACTTCTCATTATACTTTATGATTTTCTTCTTTCATTTTCATAAAATATCGTGGACGTTTCCTATTTCTGTAGCTCTATTCAAGATACTATTGGAAATTTAAGTTAACAAATTCATTCATTTTTTTTCTCAATGCTTCCTCATCAAGGACTATCCTGACTGTATTTTAAAGTTACCTGTTAACAAGCTCACGAAATATTTTTAACAGTTTTTATCACGTTTTATTAATAATTCATTCAATATAAACTTTAGTAGTTGTCCTTTTTTCTTTTTATTATACTGTAGACACGTCTATTGTCTACTGCACCAAAATAGTCCGATGGTAATTGGTACAAATGAGTCACTTCCACTCATGAACCCCGCCCACACTTATAACCGGTGCAAATCGTCAGATGTTTATACCAAATATTATTTATTTATTCTCATCGATAATTAGCTGTGGAGAACGTTGATCAACTCCTTTGGCAGCGTTGAACTTATTTTGTTCCAATTTCCATCAGACTATATTCGTGCAGTGAATATGGTAGATCTTTGAGTTAAAAATTTCGAGAAGCCTCATTGAAATGGATGAAAAATTACCTGTAATTTATTTAATTATTATTTAACGAAAATCCTGAATGCTGCAAATCACCCCGAAGACTTCTGCTGCAGACATTGACAACAGGGTTAACAGCTAGATGGAAATTCGATGAGAACTACTATCCAAAATTATTTGCCAGCCCGGGAATCGAACCCGGTACCTCCCAATTGCTAGTCAGGAATGCTTACCCTTATACCAAACTGACAATCTTTGGATAGCGCGCTCATTTTATACGAAGCCATAGCGGCCACCAGTTCTACAGAT
>NW_024091826.1:0-16642 GCF_014356525.2 Nilaparvata lugens
ACTCCAGATTTGCAACATGGCAACACAAATTATTGTGGGTTATATGGACGATTAGTGCACGAAAACAAAAAATAAGTTGGTAACAATGACTGTGGTTAGATTTAGATAAGAATCATTTCAATGGCTACCCTACATTTTATGATAAAATCCCAATCTAGAAATCCAAACAAGAATACATTTTCATCTAATCATAATTAAATAATCATCATTTACGAATTCTCATCATTTAATAATAAATAATAGTTCTTTTCTATTGATAATTATTATTTCAACTGCAAGAAATGAAAAAAGTAGCAAATATACATTATAAAATTCGAATTTTGAGGTTAAATGATTACCATTCGATATTCATATAAATGAAAATAATAAAAAAACATAACAATACTACAATAAATATTCTCTGTTGTCTATGTTATTTTTATAAATATTTTTCAGTTTACTTTGAGCATTTTTCTCGGTAATTTTAGCAAAAGTCTAAATTTCTGAATCGTGTTTCAGTAATTTTTAGCTGGATGAAACAAACTTAGGTACGATTCTTTCTGCTAGGTCGCGCGCTTTTCGGTTCAGCCATCTTGCAGCTCGGTTCAGCCAACAAGCTGTTGGCGTGTATTTTGAATGTGAATTTTTTGTTCCATCTGTATTTTTTCTGATGAATAAATGAGAACTTGTGGCTGAGAATTTAACTTCAATTGATTATTAATTTTTAAATGAATTAAGGTTAATTATAACAGCATCACACACACACACACACACACACACAAACATTTGATGGATTTCAGTCATCATTTTACCCATAATTACCCACTTTTCATATTCAATGGTAACTGTAGGAAAAATGTAATGTGAAATACGTGCGCAAAGTTCCTCTGCTGCACTCAAGAAGCCATTCCGCCCTCGCCTACGGCTCGGGCATAAACGTTTCTTTTGGTGCAGCAAACTGTCACTTTGCGCACTAGTTGCACAAATAACTATTACAGCTTTATAAGGAGGCACAACTGGCTTATGCCCAAAACTGTCCCTTTTCAAATTTATATTTCAGTCCAAATCGAAATCTAGGTTAAGCTACTATCACTCATCAAAATAACAATTTATTCACACTTCAAAAAACAAACACATCATCAATTACAAATAGATATACTATGAATTCGATTTATCAATCATCTTT
This sequence comes from Nilaparvata lugens, assembly GCF_014356525.2. Lineage (NCBI taxonomy): Eukaryota > Metazoa > Arthropoda > Insecta > Hemiptera > Delphacidae > Nilaparvata > Nilaparvata lugens. Next base: position 1,166 of record NW_024091826.1, read on the forward strand.
ATTAAAAAAATAATTTCTTAACAATATGACATGTCAGTCATAACAAATATATAAAAATTTACATTACTTATCTAATAGTCTTCAAGGATGGTTTTCCAGAAACTCATCCACCGAGTAATAGGCTTTTTCTATTAAGAATTTATGAAGGTTAGCTTCAAATTTTCTCAATCCACTGTTTGTGGATAATAGTTTCAAAAAGCTTGGAAGTCTATTATAAAATTTGCACCCTGCATAGCTAGGCTTCCTCTCAAATAATTTCCTCCTATGAGGCTGAGTTACAAAGTTTTCTCTCCCTCTAGTGTTATACGAATGCGTATCGGCTCTAATTCGGAAATTCGTTTTATTTTGGACAGAATGCACCAACAGCCTGAACATGTAAATAGAGGGTACTGTTAGTAGGGATAGTGATCGGAATGCTTCTCCACAAGAGTGGTTGTATCCGAGCCCCGCCATATACCTTATCGCTTTCTTTTGTTGTACAAATATACTCTTTGAATATTTTCATTTGAAGTACCACCCCAAAGCTCTCTATACCGTACACAACATAGCAATAAAATGTAGCAAAGTACGCCACTTTAACGGTGTTTTGTGGAACATACTTCACCAGATTTCTGATAGGGAAGCGACTTTTATTTGTTTTCCTGTTCATGTTATCAACATGTAAAGTCCATGTCAACCTTTCATCAAAATTTACCCCTAGCTTATTAACAGAGTCAGTGCTTTCAATTTCATCATCACCAAATATAATTGGGGAAGTATAGGAACATTTTTAAAGTGTATAATTTGGCTTTTCATAGAGTTTATTGATAGACAGACATTATTGAAATACTGGAACACAGCATTGGTCGAGATGTTCATGTCTATTTCAAGATTATTTACATTTTTATCAGTAAATAAAAGAGTTGTGTCATCAGCGTAGAGTGTAAAATGGTCATCATCTGATACAGCTGAATGTAAATCTGATATGTACAAAAGGAAAAGTAGTGGACCCAGGATTGAGCCCTGAGGGACTCCAGTTTTTAATTTTAATTTAGAGGATGAAACTTCTCCAAAGGGCGAAGATAGACAGACATACTGAGTACGCTCAATCATATATGATTCCATTAGTGTGTGGGAGATACCTCTTACTCCTAAGCTACGCAATTTATTCAAGAGGATATCAAAATCGACACAATCAAAAGCTTTTGAGAGGTCCAGCAGTACAGCTGAAGAGAAATTCCCCTTTTCTAATTCATCCAGTACTTTTTCATATAAGTTTATAGCTGCACCAATATAGTTGATCGCCCTTTGACAAAACCATACTGGTAAGGAATAAGCTTGAATTTAGTTGAGTAAGCTGAGAATTTAGAATGATATAGGTACTATGTTTGCTACAATATTTATTAATATACTATGTACTATTCTACACTAACAGCATCTAGTTACTATTTTGGACTTTATGAAGTAAACATTTTTTCTAAAAAAAAGAGAAATAAACGAAAATAAGTTTTTCTGAATGATCCCATATATGCACTCGTCCACTCACTTCCATTACGGTATCGACAGACGACCAAATTTTCAGCTGTTTTTCCAAGGACGTATTTATCCTTTTAATGTCCTTCAGCGAGTTATCCCAGGGTTGAGACCTAGTTCAATCGAATTTTCGTATCATAAACCTACTTTGTTCCAAATTTCGTGAGAATCGTTAAGAGTCGTTTTCGAGATCCGGTCACATACAGATATATAATTATATAAACATGAAAACATATAAATAGAAATCGCTCGTTTAATAGTATAGGATATTAATATCGGGGCACCGAGCTTCGTTCGTTATTTTTATTTATTGATAAACAGAACCATAGCCTACTATAGATAGAGTAAGCCATGACAGAACACAATTCTCTCAAATCATCGTGTTTATATTTTACAGCTGGCGGCGGCTATACGTCATCTCATGAATTTCGGGGATGCGATATTTTGATTTTCCACAGAATCACTCGCTTACTTTTTACCATCCACAGACGACGAAAGTCTCAGCTGTTTCACCCAAGGATGAATTATCCTTTTAATGTCGTTCAGCGAGTTTTAAGAGACCTAGTGCAATCTAATTTTTATATCATAAACCTACTATGTTCCAAATTTTATGAAAATCGTTGGAGCCGTTTTCGTGATCCGTTGAACATAAATAACCAGATATAAAAATAATATTAACAGATAATATCGGGGACCGAGCTTCGCTCTGGAGTACAAAAGCATAAACAATTTATTACGAAAGAAGAAATTATAATAACATTCATAGTTCATACAAAAATGTTCTATCTAATCACTGTATCGAATTTTTATATTACAAACCTATGTTCTGAATTTCGTGAGAATCGTTAGAGCCGTTTTTGAGATCCGATTAAATACAGCATATAAACAGAAATTGCTCATTTAATAGAGGATGAAACTTCTCCAAAGGGCGAAGATAGACAGACATACTGAGTACGCTCAATCATATATGATTCCATTAGTGTGTGGGAGTCATTGTGGATCACACCTGTCATCCACAATGACTATAGGATACAGAAATAAATTGCTCGCTTAATATAATAGGATATAGATAGATGACAGGTGTGATCAATTATTGTATAATCATCTGCTTTTATGTGAAAAAAAATTATTTGGACTTCAATGTATAATAGAATCTTCAACCATTTAATGTTAACAAAATATATTATTTAATTTTTTACAAAATAAGTTATTTCAGTAGTTACATGAAACGTCAAGGAATGTGGAATATGTACAAAAAAGGTCCACATTGTTACTGTATTTACAAAAAAAAGGCTAACCAAGAACCAATTATATTATAATGGGATTATATAGGGATTATACTATAAGGTTTTGACTTGTCCACTGCAATGGGCACAGCAGGCTGGTGCCGGGGCTGACAGTTTGATAGAGCCTAGTGCCATGGCAGCTCCAACCACAGCGTTGCAAGCCGCGTCAGGTTGACCCACAATCGCCAGAGGATGTAGCAGTTGCTGCAACAAGAGCCAACTAACTATGAATACACCATACATTAAGTTATTGTAAGAAATATTCATAAAACTACTAGATGATGAATAAGAGATTACTACTCAATTAAAAATGAAACAATGGCTAAAGAAAAAAATTATTAGTATAGCTCATCTGTTTTTTTACAAGAATTTTACATGGATTATAAAATATAGAAAATGAATAGAATAATACATTGATGTTGTAATACTAGTATAGTGGTATTGACAACATCAACGTAGGCCTATTACTCTTTTTATTATACAACACCATCTCTTCCCATACAATAAAATTATTAAAATAGAAATACTTGAAATTATCACAATACATTTGTAAAATAGTAGCTTATACAACAGTTTTATAATAGGGTCTTTAACGCACGAGTTAGATGTAGAGTTAAGACACAAGAAAGCTCACGAGATAAGACATCTCACGAATGCTTTGAAGACTTTATAAAACTGTCAGTAGGGCTCCTAAGGCGCAAAAACAGGGTTTCGTGGGCAGTTCGTTAAGATGGAAACATACCCAAATATTCTGATTCTAGGGTACCTGAGGATATCCGAACCACTTGATGCGCATTTGGGAGTCGCGACTGGCCCGCGTAATGGCCGATTCAAAATGGCGGGTCCAGCGTTCGGCAGTTTGGCGTCTCCTCTCTAAGCGGAAGGACCTACATAAACACCAGGAGTGGAACTCACGTAGGTCACAAGTTTTGGGTGGAGTGACCAAACCTCACCACTGCTCAAAGAAGAACGGCCATTTAGGCAAAACTTCTTGGAAGAGGTGAGGTTTCTGACGCTGCAGAGTTTTGGAGAAGCAAAAACAAAAACCCAAGAGACCAGAGATGGGTGAAACTCCAGGCACAAATGTGGGTCAAGAGGCTGAGTCGAGGGTGGCCGGCGCCGGGCACCCTAGAGACAGTTTGGCGTCCCCTCTCTCAGCGGAAGGACCTACAAAAAGACTAGGAGTGGAACTCACGTAGGTCACGAGTTTTGGGTGGAGTGACCAAACCTCACCACTGCTCAAAGAAGGACGGTCATTTAGGCAAAACTTCTTGGGAGAGGTGAGGCTTCTGACCCTGCAAAGTTTCAGAGGGGCAAAAAGAGAAAACCCAAGAGAACAGAGATGGGTGAAACTCCAGGCACAAATGTGGGTCAAGAGGCTGAGTCAAGGGTGGCCGGGTGCCCTAGAGGCAACTTGGCCACCCCTTCCTCAGCGGTAGGACCTTCAAAATAGGCCAGGAGTGGAACTCACGTAGGTCACGAGGACTAATCAGTCTGAAGAGACTGCCAAGCTTATCACACTGGATTGTAACAAGCAACCAGGTGATGAATGGGTTAGTACAGGGAAAACTCCTGGTTCTTGTAAAGAACACAGGTATTGGTTTGCCTAACTAACATACTACTTGGGAACACAATAAGCTTCGGTTGACGTGTGGGGTTCTTTGAACCTTTGGATCCTTGAAAAACAATAAACAGCATTATAAACTGCTCATAAAAAACACACTTTAGGCCTACGAAATGTAGCCTATGCCGTATGGAACTTCATGTATGGTAGGTAGCATGAATGAAATTTGAACATCAATTTTGAAAAATCTAGAATAAAAATTTGGGCTTCAAGGTGCACAAAATTGATATATTTAGAATCTAAGTGCAAAATTTGGAGATCTAAATCATTCCCGTTTTTTTCAGTATGCAATCCACAAGTTGACATGTTTTGATGCGAACAAACACAACCCTACTCTCTCTTATTATATAGATAGGTATCTTTTGTATTTATTATTTTGTGGGAATAATGGTGATATATATCATAGTTCAATCTAAAAAGAGTTTTATAATTCTCAACTATTGGTTGTGATCATATCTGGTATAGTTTCCTCTTACTCACACGAATTAGTTGAGCCATTTTACTATGAGCAAAAGGTGAAAAGCTACCCCGGACTAAACTCACCTTTTTTGAAGCATTTGCTTCAAAAGTTGTGCAAATGCTCTAGTTTATTCATACAATTTTGAGCAAATGCTCAAACTATTTTTTATGAGCATGAGCAGAAGGTTTTGCTCACGTTTATTCTTAGAAAATGAAGCATATGCTCAATATTTTAGAAGTATAAGCAAATGCTCAACTTTATTCATATGGCCCATTGAGGATATAGTTTCGTTTGCTGCTACTTTATGAATTTTTAGCGAATGGAAACTTTAAAATCGAGCATAGTGCATATAAATACTTTACTTTTCAATGTTCAAGAGCTTTCAGTTTACTAGGCATCGAAATAGTGTAAGAGCCAAAACTAGTTTCTCAAATTTTCAATTAATAAGTGGTTGTGGAAAAAGTCTATTCAAATCGTAAAAGATTCCATTCAAATTCATAGGTATGATATGAATATCTACAATAACTCCAAGAACTACTGAGAACAATAAAAATGATGATTGTGTTAAAAGTTACATGAAAAAATACAAATTTTAATCGATCACCAATCAATAGTTTTTATTAATTAGCCTACTCGATGAAACTATTTTTTTAAGTTTTCAATGTAAGCTAACCTTTTTAAACAATCAAGTATTCTCACCAAGAGAATATACAAAATAAATAGAAATTTGTTTTAGATTTTTTTATGGAAAGAGTCGAACACTGCTGGCCCTAGCCCTGATTAACCAGGAAAGTTCATCAGATGTATATACCGGTATTGGAATAATGTCGATAATATGTCTGGGACACATGTAGTTGAAATTCTAATGCAATCATCAGTAAAAAAAATCTTCACTCTTTTACTGATCAGTGTAAGAAATAATAGACTATCTTAAAATCTTAAGCCAGTTGAAACCATTAGTGAGAAGAATGTAAAAATTCTGATTACCCACCAAAATGACTAGTTTCAAGCCAAAACAGCAAGACCTAAACAACATACATACACGTTCATGCAAAATTATTCAATAAAGCAGAGATAATAAAATACAATACGAGTTTGTGAGATAAATTCTGATTGTTCCAGAGAGCATTCGATGAGGTAAATCTAAATATGATGAATTTCAACAATATGCGTAAATTTGTTAAGGTGAGGAGGATATTACCTGCTCAGCTAGTCTTTCTGCTGGAGTGGTCTCTTCAAGTCGATTGATAGTCGATGGCGTGATTTGACTGAGTTGTTCCTCACTAGTTTCATCACCCAGCAACTGGATTCGCAGATTTGAGCTCAATACCTGATTCATTGAGGATAGATCCAAAATGTTACTGCTCTTCAAATCAGATATTTTACGTCCACCTCGTAAAGCTGTCAAGTCGAACTTATTGCTCAGAATAGTCAAGTCACTGAAAATGTAAAACCAAATCTATTGGCAATTACTCTAATACAACAATCAATAATATCCGGTATTAATGAGGGAATACTTTATAGCTCAATTTATATCGATTTGAACAATTGAAAAGTAGAAAAAATTCAAGTAGAAAAGTAGAAAAAAATTAATTACCGGTAATCAATCCATTGGGTCTAGTAAAAGTCTTACTACTATATGAACCTATGATCGTGTTTCGAAGTAAATTAATCACATAAATTCAAAATTCTAATTGATAATTGAAATTAAATTACTTAAAATTGTGTGAAAATGATATCATTAACTCTGGATTATAACTCTGGAAATACATAACCTATGGACTATTTCAAAGTAAGGTTCAAGCAGTTTTGAGCGAATGCCTGTTGTTATCACCTGGATTGTATGTATTGTCTAAGGGTATGATAATTGTTGAAACCTATGATTCCTGAGTAGATCCTTTGAAGTAATACGTTAACCTTCAGGTACTGAAGCGGTTTTTGTGACACTTCTAACCCCTTGTACATCCCCATTTTTTTTCTCTAAACACATTAAAAAACATTTTCCTCAAACGAGGTTGTCTTAAAGTTTGTACTTTTCCGGATTGTTTTTTTTATAAGTAAATATACAAGAAATATCAATATTAAATTTATTGATTATTTTTGAAACTGAAAAATTTGGATGAAAATGAAGGTTTTTGACAGTTTGTATAAAAAATAAAAATGATAAAATAGAAGTTTTATAAATCTAAATCCTTACTAACAAATAAATTTATTTTATTTTAATGATATCTGCTTATTTTGTTCACCTAGATTTACTAGAATTTTGACTAATTACTGCTATACTAATTTCTGGTGATGATCCAGATACACTTTCAGATACGCTATATTTTGATCGGCTGTAACTATTTGATGGTATTGAAATAGTGAGAATTGTTTATTGAAGTCAAGGGAGAGAAAATTCTGCACAACCCTAACTAGATTTTGAATTTTAGTCTAAATTAATTCACAAGAAAACTTTGAATATGAAATCTGTCATTTTTTGTGTAAGTATACTCAACAATAAATTTCCCATTTCTTCAACAAATTTGACTTATATGAGTTTGAACCGCCTTGACTAGCTGAATAAATGAGGTGTAGTACGAGGAGATTCGATCATTTTGTCAAAAGTTATGATGGTTTGAGATTTTGATCCTTGAGGTGAGAGGTGAGGGCGCCTCTTCACTAGTAAAAGTGCATCAAACAGGTGATTCTGACAGAACATGATCTTATGCCCTTATACAGTATTAGCGTGCAAAATCTTAATATGAGGACAATGAAGGTAGTGATGATGAAAAATTCTTGCAAGTCACCAACAGTTAATTTACCGATGTAGGGGTCTACTACCCGCGCTAGTATAGTGAGGTCCACGTTATAATGGCAGTGTAGGAAGATAGGAGAAAAGGTTTGCCAGATCTCAGCCTTGCCACCCAAACAGCTAATACTGGTACATCTGGTGAATTTAACGGTTCATTATTGTTGAAAATAGTTAATCATATTTTATTTGTCAAGAAAATATATTTTTCAAAGATGTAATATAAATTTGTATGATTGAGATTAATATTTTGTCAATTAGTTGAATTTCTACAGTGTTGATAAACGATGTGGCAACATCGTAAAGCGTGAAAGAGATAGCGCCATCTGCTTTGTTGAATGAAAGACAAGGATAGCAACACCATTGCAAATCACACACTGCCATTATAACGTGGACCTCACTATAGTTAAGGGCTATGTGCTAATCAATCCCACTCATTTGGACTATGATATAAATTCGATAAAGCACTATTTCAAACTCAAAGTCTCAAGAATTAGAATGGACCATTCTGAATAGATTTGAATGCTTAACTCATAATGGTTGTTGATTGTTAGTGTAGAATAAGCCAATAGGAAAAAAGAGTCATTTCATTATTGTTTTCATACTTGTTTTTGGGCGATCAATATATTTATTTATATTTTCTACATTTTATATATGAAATTTATTTTTATTATACTGTGGAATTGGAAAGTTTTATCAGGACCTCGCATGATGATAGGAATAAATGGGAACGCGCCAACTAGTCTCCCCGACAGTAAAGCTCCTTTTGAAACCACATTCGAGGGGATTTACTGACGGCGTCAACTGAGCTCTTGAGAGAGGAGCTTTACTGTCGGGGAGACTAGTTGTCGTGAGCGTGTGAGGAGCTTAGTTGTCGCCGACAACTAGTCCCCTCTGAACCAGTAGGGTATTTACTGTCGGGGAGACTAGTTGACGCCAGCGTGCAAGGAGCTTGGTTGTTGTCACCGAACCCGACAACCGACAACCAAGCTCCTCGCTCGCTCTGAGTGCCGGAGTTTTCGCGAGTAAACTGACATATATATTTCATGACATATATATTTTATGCACTTACTCTATGGATTTCCTCAAATCACGCCTGGTTTTCCCAGTCATTCATAGCTTTTTTAAGAGTTATATCATATTTTTCAAGATTCAAACTTCATATATGGAAAAGGTGCAATTTATTTTGATATGGCTTGTATCAAATCATAAAGAATGGAAATTGCGTGAAATAGATGTTGAGAATATATATGAAATTAAAACTCATGAGTTGAAAATATGTTATATAAAATGGTAATAAAAATTAGGTGAGGTCTTCTTCTTCTTCATGTGCCGTCTCCATGGCGGAGGTTGGCTATCATGATGGCAATTTTCACCCTGCTTACAGCTGACTTGAAAAGTTCTTTGAGGTGCACTTGAACCAATCCCTTAAATTGCGCAACAAGATATCCTTCTTCGCCCCACTGACCTCCTACCTTTTATTCTGCCTTGCACAATGAGTGCAATATTCCATACTTGTGACCTCTCATTATGTTCCCAGGTACCTTAATTTGCGCTCCTTGATTTCACCAATGAGTTGCAGTTTCTTACCCATTCTCCTCAGAACCTCTTCATTTGTAACATGATCGGTGTATGAGATTCTCAGCATTCGCGATAGGTCCACATCTCAAAGGCTTGTATTTTCTTCTCACCCCATCTATTAATGTCCATGCTTCCACACCATATAAAGTACAGGAACACGAAACATTTAAGGAGACGCATTCGTAATTCAAGCTTGATGTCTTTTGATGTCAGTAAATTCTTGATCCTGATAAATGTGGAACGTGCTTTCTCTATTCTTATTCTGAGTTCTGAGCAGTTATCAGCATTGGAAGTTACCCGTGTCCCAAGGTACGTGTAGGAATCCACCCGCTCCAAACGGATTCCTTCAGCGAATAGATCCCCGATAGGAGGTTGGTCTTTGGTGATTACCATGTACTTTGTCTTTTTAGAATTTAGACTCAAACCACCTTCTTTACTTGCAGTAGCACTGTTCAGCATCCTCTGGAGATCTTCCATATTTTCTGCCAGCAGTACAGTGTCATCCGCATACCTTAGGTTGTTGATAGGTGCCATTAACTCTTATACCTCCAGTCTCATCTTCTAGGCCCCGCTGATGATTCCTTCGGAATAATGTTGAAAAGGAGTGGTGAAAGCACACAGCCCTGACGAACCCCTCGTTTGATTTCCAGCTCTCCACTCAACTCAGATTGCACCCGTACTGTGGCCTTTTGTTATAATACAGGTTCCTTATCAGGCGGGAGTCACGAGCATCCAATTGCATTTCTTTGAGGATATCTAGTAGCTTGTTATGTTGCACCTTATCAAACGCCTTGTTATAATCGATAAAACATGCAAATACTGGCTGATTTACATCCAGGCATCGCTGCAAAATTACGTTAAAATTACGTTAGGTGAGGTAAGCGATGATATATGTTATATTCTATGCAAGTTATATAGCTAATTACTTATATAGTCAGCCCTCCTCATTCCATTATTGTTGATGTAGCATAGTTGTAGTGGAAGGTAACATTGTATTTAGTAGTCAGTTCCATGCTAGCGGACATAGCGGACGGAGCTCTATCGCGAGATATAAAATTATTGTAATATGTGGTTAACAAATAAATTCATTTTTAAAAAAGACTATTTGATTATTGCAATCCTAACTGGCGCATTTGGTAGGACACTTCAAAACGAGAATTTGGTTTTCGGTTTTAACCGTTAATGAAGTGTTCATGAACTTACAAAAAAGTTGTATCAGTCACCTAACATCGGGACTTAAATAAGTGAAAAAATTATCAAAATAACTTCGTATCAAATTGAATAAGTTGGTGAACTATTATATTATTAAATTCGTGAGTTTTATTAGCAAAATTATATTTTTACTCAGTCACCTAATATCGGGACAAGTGTGAAAAATAAAAAATTGTGACAGTAAAGTGTTAACATACCGTATTTCATCTACAAAGTGAATCAAGAAAAAGTGACAGACTTTCAATATCAGGACAACCATATACTATTACTATCAGCTGTTTCCCCATCAAATCTTTACAGATTTAAGTTAATCCAAATATTTGGAGAACTCTTCATCATTCCTCTTCCCTTGCAGAACTTTCTTTGTGTTTTCAATAGAGGTGATACAAAAGTTTATGTCCAATGACTTTTTTTGGAGTATGCTGAACAGTATATCGCCTTGCTGATATATGTCACATAGAAAATTTGACAAAAAACAGAACTTAAACTCATTCATTTTATTGAGAAAACCTTCAGCTTGTCTAATAGTTTTTTCATCTGACAATGGGTCATCCATCAACCTTTGAAATACATCTTTCAAACCATCCCATTCATCAACTAAAACTTTTAATACTTTTGCATGAGAAGACCAACGTGTGTCAACTGCTGTTGGTATTCGTTTAGCAATCACTGAATCTGCAATAAGAACTCGCTTTGATGAAGCATGAAAAAACGTGGGTATACCTCCAAGAGTGGCGAAAAATATTCTACAGTCCGAAATTGAATTCATACTTTGCTTCAAAACTAGATTTAGTCTATGTGCTAAACAATGTACAAATGTAGCTTGCGGTGCGATCTCCTTCATTTTTGTCTGTAAGCCATTTAAATGACCGGACATCACACTGGCACCATCGTAGCACTGTGCAATCAATTTTTTTTGATGCTCCAACTGTAGTTCATTTAATTTATTGTTCAATAATTCAAATAAACCACTAGCAGTACGATCAGAACTAACATTATTAAAACCTAGAAAACGTTCTACAACTAAACCTTTTTTATTTACATACCTAATTACAATTGAACACTGAGTTGTCACTGTGATATCTGTAGTGTCATCTACGATAATAGAAAAAAAATCAGCTTCCTTAATTTCGTTTGTAATGAAATCTAAAATATGCTGATAGATGCAGTCAATCAGTTCGTTTTGAATTGTTTTAGAATCCGCGGTAAAGACATTTTTCACTTTTTCAAATTGCTGTTTATTTTCTAGACTACTAGAATTTACTAAAAGAGACAACAGTTCTTTAAAATTGCCTCTATTTTGAGAGGTAGTCGATTCATCATGACCACGAAAGGCGAGCTCTTGTTTGGCCAAGAATAGCACTGTATTAATTGGAATGTACATGAAATTTCTGTTCAATTGCACATTTTTATTAAAATTAGCAATGAAAAGACGGGAGTTCTCTTGAAAAGCATCAGCAATCCTGTTGAAATTTCTTTTCAAGTCTTTGAAACTAACCGAATTTTTAATGTGCTCGGATGAAGATTCATGCTTCAGAAAAGAACGATTTGCATTTATCAAACTGTCAAATCCTATTTCGTTCCAAACACCTTTTTTTATTCCCATCAACAAACAGGGCCAACAGAATAGTTTTTGTTTATAACGACTACCACACAACCAGTTGTGCTTACTATACCACGAACATTGAAAATTTCTTGAATGGACTTTACCAGTTGAAGTTGAAGCACCTGATAATTTGTGGCACGTTAAAGTAGGCTGCGGTCTTTCACTATTAATTAAAAGGTCTTTTTTGTCACTATCGGTCCACTTGAAGAATGGTGTCTCTAAGAGAGCACAAACTAAATCTATTGATGGTTCCATAATATAACTACTATTCAGTATTCACACTACAAGATTATAACACTACACTAACTGTAACTAACACTATTACTTCTACAGATACATTATTTACACCGGTATATTTATAGAATAATGTTTAATAGAATAAATTATTCTCAATAATAAGAATCAGCGCGACGCGTACCGTGTTGTTTTCAAGATTTTTAGGATAACCTCAAACTGTAAACAGCAGACATGTGGTTCATCAACTGGGAACTTTTAAAACTTCGATTGTGCCAACCTAAACGCTAGAGTTTTTTTCAAAACATTCCTCGTTTTTACGTTAGGCTCTGCATTTTCATATTGCAAGGTTGGTAGTAAGGGGATGCCCCAGCTCGACTTGCAATACCTATAAGCTTCACTAATGTAGAGTCTATAAGTATGTATATATCGTTTCCATGGCAACGCGTGTGTATAGTAGTACTGTAGCGAAGAAGGTCAGTACTGCAACAAAGAACACGGCATCCCCTGAGCGAAATGCAGCTCTTAGAACGAATACCTCGTTAATATGGGACAACAACAATACTCACCAGCGACAAAATGCTCACAATTCATACGCACAGCCAGCCTTTTTCAGATTCAGCTAATGTGATTGATGCTAAGTTACTGAACAATAAATAATCATAACCTTATGAATATTCTGGGAAATTTATTTTCTTATTCTTATCATAAAAACATTATTTTGTATTGGAATAATTTGGTACAGCCGGGCAGTACTTGATTCCCCCGGCGAGCCGCCATTGGATTTAGAAGACTTAGTAAATCAGATGTGCTCAATATCGTAGAATGAAAACGTTCAGCTAAGCCATTGAAGGCGGATGTTGAGTACTTATACAGTGCATTTTGATTTTGTGCAATTCTGTCAATTCCTTTACCAAGCCATTATTGAAGTCACTTCCATTGTCGGCAACTATAGTTTGAGGGATACCATGGTGGGAAAAGAAACTAAGCAGTTTGTCTCCTACCTCAACACTGCTACAACTTGTTATTATTGTTTATTATTCTCTATATAATATATATATATATATATATATATATATATATATATATTATATATATATATATATATTGTTTATTTTTCTGTATGGCAAAAATAACGTTCTCGTCCATGGGCAAAATTGTTTTTTCCGGCTCTCAATCTTTTTCTAGTCCTCGGCCTACGGCCTCGGACTTGAAAACCGATTTCAACCGGAAAAGTCTCATTTTCGGCCTAGGTGCGAAATATACTATTTGGGGCGATGTCAAGATACACCACCGTCAAAGTCAGACACATCCATCCTAGCACTAAAAATCAGTCTTGTTTTGGCGGTGGCTAGTTTTGTCGTTCTTGTGCTGAAAAAGAAGTGTCTTGTTTTGGCGGGGCGAGTCCGTGACTAATTTCTCTACCTGGAAAACAGTCTCTGGTTGTCGCTATCTGCTTTTGACGCCTATGTCAGAATAGCTTGGAAGTAAACTGGTTTCAATTTTGGCACAGACTGTACTTTCTTTGAAATATTCTGTTTATAACTTAGAGTGACTGTAGAAGTGTGTGTGTCACCACCGTTAGACAATACTCCTGCGTGACATTGTCTCTTATCTCAACCTTATTATTTTAGTTCTATTGCTTACTCTCTCATTCTCCCTCTCGCTCTCCCCCTCACTCTCTCTCACCCCCTCCCTTACTCTCTCTCTATCACTCCTGCGCCTTTCGCTCTCGCTCTCACTCTGTCTCACACACACACTCGCTCACTCTCTCTCTCTCTTACCCGGTTGTGTGCTAATGTTCTCCTTTCTTCAAAACCCCTCAGGGTTTTGTTATTATTTCATAGAATGCTTCAGACATATTATCTTCAACCTATCTTGAATTTGACTTTCCCATGCCTAGATTTGTAATTTTTTTGTGTCAATAATATTCATTACTATCAACTCTTGCTTGTAATATTGTGAATTCCCTCATTCCACTGAGTAGGATTGTATAATATAGTTAATGTAGCATCGTACTGGAAGTTTGATGGTTGAATGTGAGAGAGGGCCGGCCGTGCAAAAAAAACTAAAACTGCAATTCAATTGAATCCTCACTTCTTCACTTTCTCACTATAGGCCTATATCCCTCAGAAACACACTCTCTTGTAAAATACTCAATCCCCTACACTGAAATAATTTGACTCCTTCAAGTTATGTGCTCCCAACTTGATAATACCGCCCGTTGTTCTCTCAATAATATTTGTTGAACGAGAGCTAGCAAGTTCTTACTTTTTACTCAAGTTCAAAGTTGTTGCCAGTCTGTGGGTTTGCTTGTTTGTTTGAATGCACTACAATAACTTCAGAAAGAGTTGATCGATCAGCTTCAAATTTTGAACACGCACTCTTCGAACCTTTTTACAGATCAAGTTCGTTGAACAACAAAATATTTTACTCACTTCTTCGTCCTTTTTCAGGATATAAAAGTAACATTGAAAGTACTACATGAGACAAAATAACTTGCTCCTGAGTGTCTGCCTGACTATTATCTTTCAGTAGCATATGCATAATATTAATGATACAAATTGTGATGGCAGTTGCTATGTCGTTGGTATTATTAATTTGACAAACTTTGAATTTTGATTCTGAATCATCTACCCATACGGAGAAACCTATGAAGTTCTATGGATTCACGTAGGCCTACAGCGTAATATTAATAGGAAAACAGTTTGATGTTCCTTTTCCCAAGATAATTTGACAGTGGGCTCCACTGGGATTCCTATTCAAATTAAAAAAATTCTGTAGGTAGCTTCATAATTTAGGTCTGCCATCTTCGTTCCGCCACATGGATTAAACATTTTCTTTGAAGGTTTAATACAAGATTCAAATAAAGAATTTCAAGAGACAATGAATGTTGGAAATCGCTCATCAATGTATCAAACCACCGTTCCAAAGATATTCACATTTTAGTGTTGAAGTTTTTGGATATCTGTGATACAGAAATATTGCTCGCCTAGAACAGGATAGATTATTCATCACATTCTTATTATTATCGTTCCCTAGCAACCTATGTTAAGCGTTTATGTAGTCGCTGCTAAGAGAGATTTATGTGATAGCTATATACCTGAATAATAGTCAATAGTCAAAATTCTTTATTACATATTCTTCAAGAATAGCAATTGTTGTCAAGAA
>NW_024091827.1:0-17228 GCF_014356525.2 Nilaparvata lugens
AAGCCTCTCTAAATGAAGGTAGAATGATAAGGATTCAGTTCTGTTGTTTTAACATTTTTTCAAATCACTTTCAAAAAGTTCATGTAGTACCTACTATTGTGTTTGAGACACTGCTGGCGCTATCATAGTTTCACCACTACTCTGCAGTCGTAAACTATATCTATAATAATTATTGTAAAGCTTGATTTGAAGGCTTCACATATGTAGAGTGAATCTTGTACTAATTCAACGGTGTTGAGGTTATAAATTTTGAAACAGCGTGTGTGGACGCTAAGAGTACACCAGACTGATTGGTTCACTACAAGATTCAATACAATTGTCGGAATCGCAGGAGGCCTAAACGCTCGCTCACCCTTGATTCTTCTTATGACAGATTGTATGGTGATGAAATTTTTATAAGCAGTGTAGCGATCGCTAAACACTGAAGACGGATATCTTAAAATTATTACCTGTGAAGAATGAGCATACAAAATCATACAGGTCGAGCAAAAATCCCGATGTAGATAATTTACGGGACTGCGTCTCTAATAAATTCCGAAGATTAAGATAGGGTACAGGGACCAGATATCGTTCGGAATATATTTCGAGAACAGAGTCTTGTCGGGTTTTAAGCTCTATTGTAGGAAATTATATGATCTCTGGCTGCATCTGCTGTACAGTTGATCTGTTCGCTCCTAAGTCGAGGTTGGTAACAGATAAAAGCTGATATATGAGCAGGTAAGGACAAAGAATAAATATCTCGATCTGACCCCACTCGCTATATCCACTTAGACCTGTTCCAATATCCAGCTTAATTCAATTATTTCGATGATCGTATTCGATCGGTTCTTGATGATATAGAACGTATCAGACACAATAATTGACAGGCTTAAGAAATAATCGAACTCAGAAAACGACTTAACAGAATTGAAATATATTATAATAAAATATGTGATCACACAGTGCAGATTCGGTATTTGATTTACAGATTGATAATAATTTAGCATTGACAAAAGAGTTAAAAATTTTCTTGTGCTTGCATGACACCATGCATGATTCAACAGAATTTTACAATTGATAAATTTAACAGTTGTGGAAAAATGGTGAAAATAAATTATAAAATATTTAAAAAGTTGATCGGGGTCGTGGTTCTGGCAGCGGAGGATAGTTAATCAACTACAAGTCTTATAAATTCTATAGGAATAAATTCTAGGCTCTTAATAACTAAAAGCGCTTGTCGGCGTGGCCAATAATTTAACGAAGAAAATTTTATATTTTTCTGCACTGAAATATTTTCGAAGCGTAGATTGGGGCCCCTTTAAACTTATAACTCACGTGAAATTCCTTGGCGGTCGTGGTTTTCTTCTTTAGATCAAAAATCGTTTGATCGGCAGCGGGTCCAGGCTTCGGTTTCAGCACGTGGGGAATTTTAATTTAATATTTCCTTCACCAAATTAATTAAGGGATGATTCAACTTTGAACTTTTAATTTATCGATTGATGAAAATAAATTTACAAATAACAAATAGATTAGCCTAAAATATTGGCTCACAAATAAAACATATAAAATCGAACGAAAATTTTACAAATAGGTCTTGGTAACTATAACGAGGTCTGAACGGTGAGGATTTCAAAAGGGAAGTGCTGTCTTTTTCTCTAAGCTTCTTGGCTAGACCTTTCTTCTGAGAATCTCGGTGTAGTAAATTTGCATAAAAATTTGCCATTGGTAGAGCGGTTGTGACGTAGACATGACGTCAGTGGCAAGCAAGAGAATATAATTCCTTTAATTACGATAATAATTCAATTTATATAATTCTTAAAACCACTTAAGCTCCTCGACATAGTTCCTCTTATACAATGTATATGTGCTAGCGTATATGATAAGGCAGGTTTGTTGTCTGATAGTAGATTAACATATGTTGTTTTCAAACGATCACCTTTTTGGTGCTATTTCTATGCACTATGATTTGCTTAGGCTTGCCAAAGAGATTTAATTACCATGTGGTTCAGTTGAAGTAATAATTAATAAATTAATATTCTTATACAATTTTTATTATGTCTGAGATTGTTATAATTAATTTCTGCTGTCTTTATCAATAATATACTGTTCATGCTATGACCTAGTTAGTTACAATAAGACCTGACATTATAATATAATTTCTTAAGTAATAAATAATTTCAACAATAATACATACATTTTTATTTTTTTTTATTCGAAATTCTTGGTCCTTTATTGATAGTTTTATAATTTTTAGAAATGATATTATACCTTGCATGAAACCGGCATGACATTTGACAATACTTTGAATCAGTCAGCTGCGTTCGAGCCGTTTTAAACATCTGATCGGCAGTAAACAAAGTGTAACCTCAAAATTCAATGAGCAATTCATAAATAATTCGTGCTTTATTTGCAGAATAATTATAATTTTATTGAATAATTTTCTAGAAAATATTCAGTACAGAACGGTACTCTTATCTAATATACAGTTACTGATAAGTAAGCTTTATCGCTCGGTCGCTAAACATTCCTTTAGCAAATTCTTTCATTTTAAAAGGTAATCACAATTTTTCTCTCTTCTCATGAGGTCTATTTGAAAAATTCATCACATTATATAAAGTAAAGAGCTGGCTTATGCACGTACGGGATAGGAAAATTATGTTTGACGCATCATCACGTCTGAACTACTGGACTATTATTTAACTTAAAATTTTGCTTATAGATTTCTTATTAACCAAGGATGGTTATAGGCCTATTCTCAATTCTTCAAAATTTCATTACGTCAAGTTTTCATTTTGTCAAGTTTTAAAATAGACCTTTGCGAAGCACGGGTTCTTGCTAGTTTCATATAAATTAATGTAGCCTATATAGCCCAGTCAATGAAGGTCCAAAAAAGCAGTTTCGATCCGAAAATTAAATAAAAGCTGAATTTCCCACCATCGATAGAACCCTCCCAGAGGGTCATTCTCCCAAAAGTCCCAAAAAATCCCCTTGGAGCTTTCCGCCCCAACCCCCTAAAACATGAAAAATGCAGGTAAACACGGGAAATCAATTATCTCTGTAACCATTGATCGGAAACAGTTCTATTATATGCCATTCGATTCGTTACATTATGGACTACAATATTAGTTATATTCATTTTTTCAATAAAATTAACAGTTTTCTTGATAAAATAATATATATGTAAAAATTGAGGGGGTTTGTGATTTGATTTTTTTGTTTTCTTCGATTAACTTCGAAGCAAGTAGTTTTAAAGAGAAATGAGTCGAATAATTAATGTAGCCACTCTTATTGCAAATCCATTGATGTATATTGTTATGTATTTGCGATTCGATTTGACGCCGTGGAAGGGGAAACAGTCGACGCGGAATGGCGCGGCTGACTCTCTTAGCCATAGTAAACAGCAAACTGGAAATCAATTATCTCTGTAACCATTAATCGGAAAAAAATCTATCATATGTCATTCGATTCGTTACATTATTGACTAAAATATTAGTCGTATTCATTTCCTCAATAAATCAAACAGTTTCCTTGATAAAATAATATATACGTAAAAATTTAGGGGTTTTTCGATTTGTCATTCGAAAATTAGACAAATAATTAATGTAGC
This sequence comes from Nilaparvata lugens, assembly GCF_014356525.2. Classification (NCBI taxonomy): domain Eukaryota; kingdom Metazoa; phylum Arthropoda; class Insecta; order Hemiptera; family Delphacidae; genus Nilaparvata; species Nilaparvata lugens. Next base: position 3,587 of record NW_024091827.1, read on the forward strand.
CACATTCATTGCGAATCCATTGATGTATATTGTTATTCATTTGCGATTCGATTTGACGCTGTGCAAGGGGAAACAGTCGGCGCGGTATGGTGTGGCTGACTCTCTTCACCATAGTAAACAGTGAAATACAGTAGTAGGCCTACTGCTTTCTAAGTTGCATCTTATTCACACACTATGGCGCTCGAAACAATCAATTTTGTCTATTGTTTTGACATGCGATGAACCAATTTTCACATTTTAATTCTCTAAATTCTCTAAAATCATTTTGTTGTTATAGATGTGCTAAATCATGCATTCTATGACAGACAAAGATATTGTTTGCAACCGATAAAATATTCATACTATTACATAATATAATACATATTTAAAATATGTGTGTATGATCATAATTCTATGCTAAAATTTATCATAAGTTATGTCAAAAACTGAGATAAATCATAGATACAATAGTGTTAACAGTGGCAATCTCCTGAAAAATCATAGCGTGCAGTGTTTGCTGTTTTCTACAGTTAATATTCTTCAAGCCAGGTTGATAATATACCTTCAGTTGAGCCAAATATATATGACGGCTGAGGCATAAAAAAAAATATACATTGGGCTTGTTGAGTCGAAACTTTCTATGATTCTCTCTGTAAAGTAGCTAGCTTATCTTCCGTTCTTACTAGTTGAATCTAGTTTATTTAGACAGTCCAATATGAAAATTCAGTAGATTCTAAAGATGAAAGCCATGCAAACATACAAATTAAGAAGAGTAAGCATGCATAAAGGTAGGAAAATCATGAAAGTGTTTTCACATTCACCACAAAGTACCCTACCGTATAAGATCAATTGAAAGACGATTCATCATCTTCTATTATTTTTGTTAACATATCTATTTTTCACCTCCACTCGCATCTTGTCATTCACTATACAAGGTTGGCAGAAGCTTTTCTTCATGTCGATTAATGTTGATTGAAATTGATTTTGATTAGGGCACCAAAAGAATAGATAATTTCTATTTGGGCATTCAAATTTTATCTATTGAAAATGATTTCTTATGACAGATTCACAGATTTAGTTGGGTGAAGCTATTTGAAAAATGTACTGATTATCAATTCCATGGTTTTATACCATTCTAGTTCATTGTGATCATTGAAGGGTTGAAGTGATGAGTTAGTTCAAGTGAATTCTGGTACACATATATTTGTGCTTATGTTGGGCTCTTCTTTATCTTCTATCGATGTTCTGCTCCAGTAGAAAAAATTAAAATGTTGTTTTACATTTTATAAGACTTTATAAATAATATAAATTTGATAAGTCCAATATTAAATTAATCGATGTTGACTTTCATTGTATCGCTTTGTATCAATGTTACTTGCACTGTTTGCAATTCATCATTATTCTCTCAAGAATCAGTTTTTTATGAATTTCATGATCTGAAAATTGAAATTCAAATGCTATTTGGATGACGTTCGCATTCACTGGTTTTTTTCAATAATTGTTACGTTGAAGAGTGAGGCAATTCAATCCATTTGGAAGTAAAAGGAAATCACAGTGCGATTTGAACAGTGGATAGTAACTTTGAAATTCAGTTGCTCAATTCATTATGGCTTGATACTATCATTTATAATTATAGTTGATCAGGAATATGGATTGTCTATAATGTTTATATTCCAGTTTGACCAATCTTCTATCACAGTCTCGCTTTCATTCATAAACATGATAATCCTAAATACGTTGGTTACCTTAAAGATGTAGCTTATCTTACGTCGAACAATGTACAATATAAACAATTTTCATTAAATTAATATTATGATAATCATTGGAATTTCTGCCTGTGATTGGGAAAAAGTCATTTTATGAGCCTTGAAATTCATACCTAGAAAAAGTTGCATTATTACTAGAATTTTGTTATTTTTACTATTTATTATAGGTACTGTACATTGATTTTTGTGATTATAGAGATCAACTACTTTATTCTGAATCAGGATAAGGATAAATAGGGAAATTGTGAGATGGGGATAACATCCATAGTTACATAGCATCAATTTGAAAGCTCTGATAATAATGATTTGAACGGAACTGCGATTCTGGCTTGGTATTGCCTCTTCATGTTCAGTGAGAATAGTAAGCTTCAGAATAATTCGTTCTCACTATATGTGATAATATTGGTAACATTTGTTAATATTTGAACCGAATGTGCAACAAATTAATCTACTTTCAGCTTGAAAATTTTTTTGTTCATGTGATCTGATGATATTCATTCCATTATCAAGTGTTTAAATTATAAAGAGTGATGAAACAAGTTAAAACACAAGAAAAGCTACGAAAATAAATTTTGAATCTTCATTTTTCACAAAATAAGGATAAGATGAAGGAGTCGGACACATAATATATCATGAAACTTCGTTGAAAAACATCAATATCTGAAACTAGAGTTATCAAATTGTGTTACCTCTGACTCGTATGGAGAAGGCACACTTCAAATTAATATAATAAATTCTGTGAGAAAACAACGAAATCCTGATTTTTATCATGAGCATGGTTAAATCAAGAAAATTGTAATATTTTTAAGAGTATTGAAAAGTGAAAATCTATATACAGCGCATGTCAAAACAATAGACAAAATTGATTGTTTCGAGCGCCATACTGTAAATGAGATGCAATGTAGACAGCAGTATTATTCTGTTTACTATGGTGAAGGGAGTCAGCCGCGTCGGCTGTTTCCCCTTCCACAGCGTCAACTTGAATCGCAAATACATAACAATATACATCAATGGATTCGCAATGAATGTGGCTACAATAATTATTCGTCACATTGTTCTTTAAAACTACTTGCTTCGAAGTTAATCGGAGAAAACAAAAAAATCAAATCGAAAAACCCCTAAATTTTTACATTATATTATTTTATTAAGGAAACTGTTCGATTTATTGAGGAAATGAATTCGACTAATATTGTAGTCCTTAATTTAACGAATCGAATGGCATATGATAGATTTTTTCCGATTAATGGTTACAGAGATAATTGATTTCCAGTTTGCTGTTTACTATGGCTAAGAGAGTCAGCCGCGCCGTTCCGCGTCGACTGTTTCCCCTTCCACGGCGTCAAATCGAATCGCAAATACATAACAATATACATCAATGGATTTGCAATAAGAGTGGCTACATTAATTATTCGACTCATTTTTCTTTAAAACTACTTGCTTCGAAGTTAATCGAAGAAAACAAAAAAATCAAATCGCAAACCCCCTAAACTTTTACATATATATTATTTTATCAAGAAAACTGTTAATTTTATTGAAAAAATGAATATAACTAATATTGTAGTCCATAATGTAACAAATCGAATGGCATATAATAAAGCTGTTTCCGATCAATGGGTACAGAGGTAATTGATTTTCCGTGATTACCTGCATTTTTCAACTTTGAGGGGTGCTAGGGGGGAAAGCTCCAAGGGATTCTTTGGGACTTTTGGAGAATGACCCTCTGGGAGGGTTCTATCGATGGTAGAAGATTCAGCTTTTATTTAATTTTCGGATCGAAAAAACCTTTATTGACTGGGCTAATAAGCCAGTGGAAATTGTAACATCTATATATATAAAAGCGAAATGGCACTCACTCACATCACTCACTCACTCACTCACTCACTCACATCACTCGCATAACTAAAAATCTACCGACCAAAACGTTCAAATTTGGTAAGTATGTTCAGTTGGCCCTTTAGAGGCGCACTAAAAAATCTTTTGGCAATATTTTAACTCTAAGGGTTGTTTTTAAGGGTTTAAAGTTCGTCCTTTAGCATGTATATTCTTCTTCTCCCAATCTCTTTATTATAATTGAAATTTCCATATCACATGTTACTATGGATAGAGTACCTCTTCGAAACAGTTGTTAACTGGCAACTAAATTAATAATTTTGTCAGGTTGGCATTAGTTGAGTTGACTTTGTTAGGTTGGCACCACGTTGAAGATTTAAATGCATTTTTCGCGAAAAAATTTATTGGGACTGCTACTTCAATCCTGAAATATTGTATTACTAGCCGTCAGGCTCGCTTCGCTCGCCATATCCTTTTAGCCAGACGTTTAGTCTGAACCCCCGACTGGATTGTCCTAACATATGATAAAAATGCTCAAATGAAAAATGCAGGCGAGCGAAGCAAGCCTGCTGATATCATTCTTGGACATGCATTTGTCCGCCCCCTGGCTAGACGATATGGCGAGCGAAGCGAGCCTGACGGCTAGTACATAAATAAAGAACTCTTATCTTATCTTATCTAACATCAACTGTTATCTTATCTAACAAAAATTGAGGGATTTCCCTCAGTTTCATGCCCATGTGGGAAGTTATACATCACCTCTTGAAAGATGTATCACAATAGGCAACCGTTTGACCAATAGAATCGACTTCTTTGAACATTCCAATTTATTCAAAAATAAAATAAAATCTTTGCAAGAAGCCAGATAAGAGATTCTTGACACTTTTAACATGATTGATACATTAATTGATCTTCATTGACAGCTGCAAAATACAAAGGCTTAAGCCGTTCTATTGCACATAAAATTGCCTTCTATTATTATTACAATCAAGTAATAAAGAATCCTCGCTTGATTGAGTAATCTAAGGGAAAAAGAGTAGGAGAAAGTACAGGTGAACATCGGTTGCCAAATTAGACAGCGGGACGCAGCTATGAACATGCCAAAAAAGGACGGAGTGAGTAGATCCAATTCGAGATAGGAACAAGTAGTAGTGTAACAAGAGCCAAAGCCCAATTCGTTCTATTTTTGCCCCTATGTCGATCAGCGCTTCCTGAAGCCTTAATTGGGGAAGACTAGTTCAATCAGCACTGTCGATGAAGGGTGGGGGAGCGAGTGTTGGGGGTGAGAAACTCTACGAGCAATTGTTTCCAAAGAACGGCTCCACTTGACGGAGGGTCCCTCCAAGCTGAAAAATATTGATGGAAAGGAGAAGTTGGATGAGGTCGATGACTTAGTGAACATTTTCAAGATATACGATTATGTTTGTTTTCTGGTTTTAAGTCTATGTGACTAAATATACGATACTTCAGACCAAGAGGCTATGCGGATTTGACGAATGTTTGAAGATATTAACTGATTGATCAAACACGTATAGAATTGATACATTAAAAAATATATAAGAATTACTTCAAATCAGAGTTAATTACACCTCAGTATATTATAGTTGTAAGTCAGGTGATGTTCTAGTGAACATGAGAGCTTATATTTGAGAGAGATTTTGGAAAAGACTATAGAATATATTTAGGAATTGAAGAAGGAGATTGAAATTCGATAAAGAGATTTAATCATGGATGAATAAAAATGAGGAATTGGACTAGATCCAAACAAATTTATTCAATAGATGAAAATGGAAAAGGAAAATATAGTAGGTCTCATTACTTGAAATTCTAACAAATAATTTTTCTTCTTTCAAACATTAGAAGCTCCTTGAGTTCTGGAGCCATTGAGTGGGAGTTATTTATTATTTATGTATCCAAATATCTACTGTTTTTCATGATATTGAATAACACAATAATCAAGGTACCCTCAATTGGTCGTGCAGATTTATCAATTACGCACGCTCTTTAAATTCCCAGTGATCATGTTCTTCTTTGTTCTGATTGAATGAGGCTCGAGAAGGTTACAACAAATAAGAATGTTCCAGTTCTCCATTTAGGATGACGGCCTCTGCTAATCACTGCCAAACTACCCAAAAGGGTGGATGATTCTTGAGGTACCGTGATAAAGAGAATACTAAAAGGTTCTGAATAGAAATAGATGACTGCAACTGAAACATTGTGATGATCTGTGTTAATGTAGAGCAGCTCAGGAAGGGAACTCTCACAAAGTTGAGATTCATTTCCTTCGTTAAAAAAGAAAAGCTACTGCTCATCAGCTCTCTTTCTTCATCATTTATTTCACTTCGTACGGCTATTAAAAGTTTTTCTTCCACTTGATCGATTTAGAGAGAGCAAGTCAAAGGCCAATAAGGAATGCGAAAAAAGCAGATTAATTAGAACGAAAAAACGATTGACTAAAGAGCAAGAGCCGATGATTTCGCCTTTCATTGCAAGTTCTTCGCTTCGGGGCGGAAAATTTCGTTTTAGAGTTTTTCTTTCTGTCCTCCTACACACGCTTAGAGCAGAGATCAATTAGCGCCTAATGAGGGAGGATTGGGAAATTCCAAACAGAAAAGTCTACTCTGCTTCAGAAAACGCGATCCAATAGCCTACCGATAGCCAAAAGCGCTTTTATTGATGACACTGGATAATTGGCGATTTATTTTCCTCATTAGAGAAAACTTGAGAACTTTGTAATTAAAAGTTTGCTTTCATGGTAGATTTGCTATAATATTATCTGTTTAGGAAAAATTCTGTTTTATCGATGAAGAAGGAGGTACACATACCTGTGGAGGAAGGACTAAGTTTCTCCGACGGAACTCGAAAACGGCTCTATCGATTTTGATTCAATTAATTTAAAATTAAGAAGGTTATCCATACAAGGATTATTTCAAACAGATCTCCTTTCTGCGAAAACTCACAGAAGAATTACTCCAAAAATTATTTTTTGCATCCTTCCAGTTGCAGCATCAACACATTCATTTCTTTATGACGAAGTTGATGTATCCAACATAGAGTCCTTTGGTATTCATATATCACATGATGTATGTGTGGGGAGAATACTTCCTAAATCTATCAATAGCATATTTGAAAAATCACTGTTATCAGAATAAGTAAATCCTCAACCTTACTCCAACATATTTGTAGCTTATCCTGAAGCAAAATACCGTAACCTATTTATTATTTCAAAATATTATTCAACAAATGGTTAGGTTAGGCGAACTTGTTCACTGGAGTGCGAATTTAGACACGTACATGTGCAGGGTAACCGACACGCAGACGCACGATAAAGCACTCCAACGGTATGGAAACAAAAGCGCGAAAAGATACCAACCTAATGGTTCAGAAGAGGTTGAATACAAGGAGGATGCTCGTCATGAGGAGGCCGCAGGTGACAGGATGAGAAGAGCAAGGAGAGGCAATGGTGCGGAAGGAGTAGGTGAAGGGTGAGACAAGATAAAGATGGGGTAAGAGGAAAAAGCCGCGCAAGTGTTTGATCTAGGACAGGAAGAGAATGCCAGTTTACGAGTACGTGATGCAGTTTGTTTGTGGATCATTCTTCCAACAAGCTTCCATCCAACACATGCACACACTTGCAAACAGCAATGTGGAGCGTGTCTTAGTAACTGCTGCATAGGAGGTAGGAGAAAGAGCAAAGGGAATAGATAAGAAGGATACATTTGAAGAGCAGTGGAACAAGAGAAAAAAAATGTGAGGAGGAGTGGATTAGTAATAGAAATGAAGGTGAGAAGGGAGTGAAGCAGATAAATAGAGTGGAAAAAAAGAAGAGGAGAGAGTAGGGGAGAAAGAAAGTTCGAGTATCATGCAGAGAGTCATGTAAGCCGGAGGACGAAGGAAATGGAGAAATCGTGGAAAAAAGGGGATGAAATGCAGGTGGAATTCAAAAAAGGAAACAGAATCTAGTCTAAGAAAAACCAAAGGTGTCGGGTGATACATGTGAAGTATAGAAAGCGAGGTGAAGAAGTGAAAGAGGCGAAAGAGGTGAAGAGGAAGAGGATAAACAACAGGAAGCATTCAAGAAAAATAAGTGGAAGATTCAGAGAAGGTACAAAGAGGAGAAAACAGAGGGAGAACGGGGGGAGGATAAATGAAGAAGGAAGTAAACAACAGAAAATATTCAAGGAAGATGAAGTGGAAGATTTAGAACTGGAAACTATCTGAATGGAGAATAAAAATAAGGGGAGAAATTTTAAAGTGTATAATATTGTGAAGAAGTTACAAGAGTGTGGGAAATTATAATTGAGAGTGACAAAGAAAAAAAAGATGAGATTGCATAATTTTAATAAGAAGAAGCTGAAGAAAATTAAATAACTGAAATAGGCGAGAGAGAATTGAGAGAAATTTAACGAGAAGAGTAAGAGAAAGATTGTAACAAAGAGCGGATGAGAGAGTGAGACTATAGAAGAGAGAACGTGTACGAGAGATCCATCCTAGACAATAGCCTGGCCTGGCTGTGTAATCGAGATTAGTGTGGCAGTCAAGACCTCCCTTATCACTCCCTGCTTCTGCTACTTATTTAATCCTTTTAAACCACCGCCTGGAGAGTTAAATCCTATTAGGGCGAAGGCAGAGACGTTAAGGATAGGCGCAAAGAATGCGAAAGAAGCAAAGCTAGCTGGATAGCACGAGATTGTCTGAGTACTCGCACCAATTCAACCAAGAAGCAGGTCAGCTGCTACATACAGCTTCACTACAACTTACAACTGGTAGTGTATCTAAGATTGTGTCCTGGTTTAAGTTGATATAATCTCATTGTGTACAACTCCTGCGATTCAAACGATTCTATCAAAGACAAATCAATTATTGGACATTTCAGTAATTATTCATTAACTATAGAAGAAAGTTTTGTGATATTTAATCAAAATGAAATGACCAGACGAATACTATGGAATAATTACAATGAGTGTTCAACATGAACAAGATAATTAATTCATTCATAAAAGTGGGTCCAATATCACAAGAAAAAAATCTTTACTAACTTATAAAACCATTCAATTGATTAACAATCCGACAAAATTATGATATGACATTGATTAGGGGAATGAATAGGCTTGACTAGCTTGGGGACCAATTCGTTCTCACAAATGATGCTGAGCTGGGTTCACATTCGTTCGTAAAGAATACTTGATGAATTGAACGCAGTTTGATCAAGATAATCATGATGTATTACCGAGTAATGCTCTGAAATACTTAACAAAAATAAGGTTTTTGTATGAGGCAGCTGGAAATAAAGCTTACAGATCTATCAATATCCCAAGGCGCTAATTAGAAGGGAATGCTAAGTGAGATATATATAGGTGCTGATTATTATAACGTGTTTCGAATAATGAATGAGCCATGACGGGAGACAGGCCAGCATTCGCATTGACATTGCCTCAGATATACAGAGTACACCTCATTAAAGGTGGCTTTGCTTTGCACCTCGCGGGGCAATGCAAGTCCCTAATTAGGACTGCTGCTCTGCTGCTGTTGCCATTGCATCGATACTCACAGCGTCAACAACCCGGATCTCTTTTCCAGCCAGCCTCCAGCTAGTTACAGCCCTCACAAATCCACTACAGCAATACTGAAAAGGATTATCGAGAGCCGAGCAAACAAGTCGTCTGGAAATTTCAATTCAAATAGCAGAATCGACACCAATTAGATTCGAGTATTTTCCAGCTTCCCCTCTTATTAGGCATCATTCAGTATCGATAGCGTTCCTTTGTGTTTCATCGATTTCGCTCGACTGTTTTCAACACACCTTTTTCCAGAAATTCGATAAAATTAGTCTCCAACATCAGTATACAGTAAGGCGATTTTGAATATCATATCACAAAAAACACATGGATTAATATGGAGTTTCGCCTTGAGGTTCACTGAACTGAGCTCAGAACAAACAAGGATAATTACTCCTAGTTCAAAAACTGTTCGATATCCTTCTTTCCTCCCTTGATTTATTTCTTCTTCTTTCACAAAATACAATTTAAAAAAATATAATATGTGAGGAGCGGTGCCTTCCTTCCTTCAATATCAATACTTGTTTATAAAAAGGTTACAGTTATACAAAGGGTGAGTAAAAGTATACTAGCTTCAGAATATTTCAAATACTGGGGTTATTTGACAGTAGGTGTGATCCTACTCAAATTCAAAATACCACTATGCTGTGACTTCAAATATTTGTTTCGTCACGTTGACTCCGATTTGTTATTTGAATGTAACTTGATAGGAAAGGAGGATCCTGCAATTCATGATTCTAAAATGGAATTTAGAGACAAAATGAGTGGTGAAAGCACACATCAAAATATTTTCAAAAAAGAAAGGATAATCTCATTGAATAAAATATTTCAATGGAATTAGTTTTTATTCTGAGCATTAAAAAAACTGCGAGTCAATGTGAAAAAATTGTATATTTTTGTTTAAAAAATCTTGTAAATTGAAACCGGAACAGGTTTGTAAGCTTAATGCTGAAATAAAATTATTTTACTTTTAAAATCATCTAAGTTATCATCTTAGTTATATCTAAGTATATATCTAAGTTATATCATCTTAGTTATAATCTAAGATATATTTTCAAAATCTTTTAAGAATATTATTTAATCTAGAACATTATGTTACTAATACTCGGTTCTTACAGCTTCAAATTGGCATTCTTTGATGTAGATGAATGAATGCTTCCAGGTCCAAAATGATGATTACATAAATTTGAATGATTAAATTTGATGATTCCATTATCAAAAGATGTGAGATGACCTGAATATAACAACGCAACATCTGAATCTCGATTTCAGAGCTTAGCCTCTTGAGTTTGAGTATACATTGCACTCGCACTCACCTCCCCACACCATTACTGTCCTACTCTCTCACATTGTCACTATGTGCTACTCATTTTATCAATTAAACAAGACAGTCCAAGCCAGCTCCTGTTGCCCAAGGGTGGACAAGACGGTGGCCACCGTTGGTTCCATTAAGGGAAACAAGAGAAAATAATTGTGTGCAAATAAGGGCAGTATTCGCCCAGTACCCCCATGCCACCGTACCTGGAAATTGCCGGGGATATGTTTGTCCACTGGAAGTTTGTGGCCTTGGGGGAGACCACAGCTTGCGTAGTAGGTGGGATATCCCACGGGAGGAACTAAAGCCAAGGGCCACTCTTGAATAAACGCTTCTGCCGAGACTCTCATCCTCTTGCTCCCTTACTCATTCCCTCTCACTTCTCCACCCATCGCACGTTCTCTCTGCCACTTCACTACTGGCTCTCACTCATTCTTCCCTTGTCGTTCCATTATTTCCCTCTGCATTCTACATATTATTTCCCATCATCCATTCTTCACTATTCGACTATCCCTCGTTGAATTTTCTTTCCCTTTACTCTTTCTGTCATGCATTCTCTCTCTCCATCTCTTCACCCAGGTATCACAAGCTCTTCGTTCCCCTTTTGTACAATTCCTCTTATCACCAGACATAATCTGGTCCCATAATATTTTAATGCTGCAAGATATGTGCTTAATTAAAACAAATGGGAGACATTTCTGAGACAAAATAGCTTTCTCTGTGAATTCTATGTGCTCATAATTGAAACGATTGAAATAAAATGCTGTCGTTATAGCTCACGTGATAAGACTTTCATGATATTATTCTATAGTGAGGTCCACGTTATAATGGCAGTGAAGAAAGATAGGAGAACAAAGTTGCCGATCCTCTGTCTTCTGGATAGTATCTGGCTAGACGGTAGCTTACAGACGGTAGCTGATACAGGTTTGATGATGTAATATTAACTGTTCATTCTCGTTTGAAAAGATCAATTATATTCTTTCAGGCAAGAAATTATATTTTTCAATAATTTAATAATGATTTTTAATTAAGATGAAATATTCTGTTAATTAATTATTAATTCTACATTGTTAAAAGACAGTCTGGCAACAGAACAAAGCAAGAAAGAAATAGCGCTATCCGCTTTGTTGAATGATAGACAAGGATAGCAATACCATTGCAAATCAAACACTACCATTATAATGTGGACTTCACTATAGTGAAGCTGTTCAGTGAGTTTCATTTAAGAGTGAGTTCTGTTGGAAAGTAGTCAAAAATGGAGACAAATATAAATATTTTCTAATTTTATGATTCATATCCCTGTTTTATTCTTCCAATGAACTTTAGAGTAATTCTCAAAACATTAAAATTTTTAATATTGAACTGTAATCAGTCCAAGCAGCATCCCATTCTCAGTAAAAATTTATTCAGTAAAAAATGTAAGCTTCTCGAATCTGTTCAATTATAGTCGTATGAATTCGTGTGAAATTGAATATATTCTCCTTGTATCCTTTGAGTTAGAGTAGGGCTAGTGGATTGAAAATAAAGATAAAATATAATATAATATTCCTACATGAGGAAATATGATGCCCTGAGTTAAAAGAATGTAGTTTAATTATATTTTACAGAAATCAACTAAGGAATTTACAGGTATTAAAATAATTTAGATATATTAACGGAAAATTCATGGTTATAGTGACTAGTTTCAATATGATCAACAAAATGGAAAATCTTGTGAGTGTTGATTGAATTGTGGTCCATGTTTTTTCTGAGTATGGATATCTCTTCATATACGCATACTCATTAATTCAATCCAACCTGCATGTTCAAAGAGATACTGATAAATTCCAATTGTGGATTGAATCCATACTATATTATCTATGGAGTGAAATAGATCAACTCAAGTAGCTGCTATCTGTTGACTATATCTAATAATAATAATAGAATATTCAATGAATGGATAGCTCCTCGCCATTTATATGAGGGCGTAAATCTCTCTTAAATTCAATAAGAATCCATCTCTTTGCATCTTTATCAGTAAAACTTATTACGCTATTTTTTATTGAAGACTGTCTCTCTATATTCATTTACTATGAACTACTCAAATTAAAACTATTTCAGAACTTTGAAGTTCTTCTGCAATTCGTGGGGTGAGGACAAAAGGATGTTAGCGCGGAGTTAGGGTATTTCTCCTTTAAGGAAGGGGTTATCGAGCGAATGTAGTCATTTATAGAGGGATTTACAGAGTAGAATTGAGTCGATGGAAGGAAAACTTACGATTGTGCAAAAGGCTGAACTCGTCGTCTCACGTTTCCTCCTTCCCCTACTTTTCTCCCTCCAGCTGTTCGCCTCTTTACATTCTGATCCTCCGTCCTTTTCTTTTCCTCAGTGTCGACCCATTGCGACTGGAAGCCTGTGTCGATCTGCGTCCCACTAATGAACTTCCAATAAACTTCGTATTAAACTTAGTCTGTACAACTCTTTAATCCCCACTCTCTTGTGAAGACTCTCTTCTTCTTACTTGCCTAACCTTCGCTCTTCCACTCTCCCCCTTGAAAACAATCATTCAGACCACACTCCCCCTCTACCACGTTCAGGAAAGCTATCGGAAAATACAGCTGGCACGCGCTTTCCTCTTTTCTTGATTTCCCTCTCTCTACCTCTTACTTAGTCACTGGTGGTTGCCATGTAAGCCTTTTTATTCACCACTCAACCATTATCCATCCTCCATCTTGTATCTCTTCAGGAGTATTTTTACTTTGCCCCTCTTCCACTTTATTAGTTCCTGAAAGTATTGAAATTTTCCATTCTAGACAAAGTCGAATATATCATACCTTGTCGGTTACCTCTAGAATACCTTGTAGGTTATGTCTCCTTTTGAAAGAATACAAATTGCAATACACTAGAGGACGTAGATGACACGATCAAAACGTGGGTACCGTTCCTCTCCTTTTCTTTCCTTTTTTCCTTTAAGTTTCGTAATTTCGTGTAAAATGCCCTCATTCCTTTTCAAGAGATATTTTTCTCAATTTCTTTATGAGATCTTTATGAGTTCAGTACTTTGAATGATATCCTGCCTCTGATTCAATGAGCTTAGTGAATCTATTTGTAAGTATAGTACATTGAGTTTTTAACCCTTGTACTTTTCAGATTGAAACTACTTGAATCATATTATCCCCCAACAATTCATTTTTTACAGTTGAAGATCGCTGTCG
>NW_024091828.1:0-19705 GCF_014356525.2 Nilaparvata lugens
TAGACAAGGATAGCAACACCAAAGTTGATCAAATACTATCATTAACCTCACTATATCTTCCTACACTGTCATTATAACGTGAACCTCACTATATAGTGAGGTTCACGTTATAATGGCAGTGTAGGAAGATATAGTGAGGTTCACGTTATAATGACAGTATTTGATCAACTTCGGTTTTCTATCATTCGTCAAAGCCGGTGGTACTATCCTTTTCTAGGTCCACAACGATGAAAATTATGTTTTAACATTTAGAAAGATAATTAATCAAGGCAGAGAATCGGCAACGCTGTTCTCCCATTTTAATTCACTGTCATTATAACGTGGACCACACTATAGCAAGGAGGATAGGAAGATAGGGGTAAAGAGTTGCAAGATCTCAGCCTTGCCACCAAACCAGCTGATACTGGTATATCTGATGAATTTAACTGTGCATTATTGTTGGAAATAGTTGATCATATTATTTTTATTTGTCAAGAAGTAGTATATTTCGCACCTAGCCGAAAATGAGACTTTTCCGGCTCGAAATCGGTTTTCAAGCCGAGCCGTAGGCCAAGGACAAGAAAAGATTGAGAGCCGAAAAACTTTTTGCCCATTATGCGAACGCTATTTTTTGCCACACAGAAAAAAAACAATATATATATACATATATATGAGAATAATTGTTTATTAAGCACTTCTGAAAGCAAAAGTGGAAGGTCATAGCTGTAGCAAATCTGAGGTAATCTGAATATCAGGAAATTGTCCAAGTATTTTTATTTTTCATTCTGATTTGTCTAAATAACCTAAAAGATTATTTTCAATTATGTGGGAGGTTGAGTTTATACTTTTTTATTCTTTCAAATGACAATAAGATGATTTATTTTAAATGTTTCAATTATTGAATAGTAAACTCAAAAAATGAAAAGTTTTTTGATCAGCTTTTTAGCACACTTGAAATATAGCGGCTGGAAAGGGTACTCTTTCCGGCCTTAGCCAGAAAGAAACCTGTTCTGATGTCAGATGAGAGTCGTCTGCAAACAATGTCTTTCAGATCTACGTAGGGACTGGAATAAAGCAGCTGCTTTCTGTGCAGAGTGGTGAAAAAATATTTTAAAGATGTAATAATAAATTTTCATGATTGAGATAAAATGTTTTGTCAATTAGTTGAATTTCTACATTGTTGATACACGATATGGCAACATCGCAATGCGTGAAAGAGATAGCACCATCTGCTTTGTTGAACGATAGACAAGGATAGCAACATCATTGCAAATTACACACTGCCATTATAATGTGGACCTCACTATAGTAGCTCTGTGAACAGTAGATACCTTGCGCTCAGTGAGTTACATTGATCTGTTGTTATGTTTTCTCTAAAATTAATATAATTTATCAATTTAAAATGTCTAGAAAAAAATCCTAAATAGACATAGGAGCATCAGAAAACATTCTGTGTTGTGTTGGCGAAAAATCGGTGTGTTAAATAAACAAAATAAACTAGGTACCATAATGCTGATTTCCTACAAACTTCATTTCTCACTTTTCATGATTTTAGAAATAAATTTCTTTACAATAATATTTGTTGCAAATTTATTCATCAGATTGAAAAAGAAAAATGTAAAAAAATGTTTTTATCAATAACTCCAAACTAGAATCATGACCTCAGCCATGGAAGTAAAAAAAACCTGGAACTGAGGTGCAGCCTGCACCACAGAATAGGTGTAGGAATAGGTTAGGTATAATATTATGTATACTGTGCTGCAGCAGCTTGGCAAACTGAGCTCAAAGTAGACGATAAGCCCCGCCACCAGTGGTATAAGATCATATATAGAGATATCTTCTCTAATGCTCCCTGGTTGAGGTGGTCGAGGACCTGTCTTCAGATCACCTGCCATGTTTGTTCACTCTTGTGAATCCCGACTACATTGCAAGACCACCTCCCATCGCCTTACAGTGAAGTGGAGGAAGTATCATGAAAGTGTGTCAACTCTATTCCCATCCTTCCAAGCACACATTCGAACACTGTCGACTTGGAAGCTCATAAAGCAATATTACGGAAGTTATAAAACACACTAGCTGATAACACTTCCTTAGCCCCACCCCAACGACGCTCACTACTTCCACTGAAATTCAAGTGCTATCAGAGAGCGCCGCAGCACTCGCAAACGTTGGCAGATAACACGAGCTCCTGCTGACAAATATGCATTTAATAGAGCATCAAACAAATTGCTCTCAACTACTGAAACTACATCGCCTCCAATCCTGGGGAAGAGTACCTCACCTCTTTGCACCCACTCAGCCTGGCAAGCTACCCGAAAACTTCTCAGGAAAAAACCTCCAAACTCTCCACTGAGGGCCCAAATGGGCTAATCTTCTCAGACCAAGAGAAAGTGGATGAGTTGGCCTCCCATCTAGAACTTCACTTCTCAAATCCCCCCGTCCCTCATAGTCAAAAGCTCGACACCCACTTTAGAAAAACAGTTGAAAGTGTTTTAGTAACAGTGCAAGACCCCACCCCAAATAATCTCTCACCTTTACAATGGGAGGTATAACAAATGCCTTAAAAATACAAATCCAAAAAAGGCCCAGGTCTTGATGGTATTTCTGGGAAGGCCATCTTAATGCGCCTCCAGAGCTAGCCCAACACCTGCTTGTAATTTTCAAATTCCATTCTGAACACCCAACACTTCTCCTCAGAATGGAAAAAGAGCAAATTATTCCTGCTCCTAAAGCCAGGAACGCTCCACCCTACCATCCAGCTACGGCCAATCTCCATACCCTGCTTTTTCTCAAAGCTTTTGAGAAATGTTTCTGGAGAAACATATAGAGATACATTAGATAGTGTGATAAGGCCAGAGCAGTTTGGATTTCGTGCAGGTTGTTCAACAACACTGCACTAATGAAATTTGCTCTCAGTTATCAGATTCTTTCAACAAGAAAGAGCACGTGGCTGCAGTCTTTATAGACTTCAAAGCAGCCTTCGACACTGTGTGGCTGGATGGACTACTCTATAAACTTTCATCTATCTTTCCACCTTCAACAATAAGACTCTTCAAGTCATACCTTACTTTTAAAGTATTTTGAAGTTCACAACCGAACCCCATCTTCAGTAAACTCTTCAGCTCTCACCCCAGCAACAGCTGGTGTCCCCCAAGGATCTGTGCTTGGACCTATCCTCTACTCCTTCTTCATCAATGACATGCCATCTCTACCTTCAGTTCAAACAAGTCTATTTGCTGATGACACCACTTTCCACTCGAGCAGCATGAATCTGAATAGGGCGGCCAGGAATGTTCAAGAGCAATTAGCCTAAACCTGCTTACATCCTGGTGTTTATCCTGGAAGGTAGAGATTAATCCAACTAATGTGTGGCTTTGCCTTTTTCCGAAAACTTAACTTCCTCCCACTCTCAAAATCCATGGCCACGCCCTGCCATGGTCCCATACCGTCAAGTACCTAGGTGTAACTCGGATAGAACACTCACTTTCAAACAACACATTAAAGTGAAAATTCAACACTGTCGTGTGCTGTTTGTACACTATTCCCCTACTTGTCACCCTTCACTCCCCTGAAATTTCGGCTGCTCATATTCACAGCCATCATCAGGGCATCCTGACCTATGCCGCCCCAGTCTGGTTCCCATATCTATCGAAGACCAATAGAAAACGTCTATTTGGCCTTCAAAACAACTCATAAGACCATCTGCAACTTTCACTACACAGTGAATAATAGGTTACTCTATGAATATGCCAGTACCTCAATTACTCAACTTCATTCAGCTCACATCTCGAAAGCTTCATAATACAGCTTCTATCTCGTGGCGTACATCAATAAGGCGATGTACGAAATACCACGACCACCTAAAACCCACAAGCCACTCCCATTTCAACAATGGTGGCCTGATTGACAGTTAGCAGTTGGGCTGTAAAGGTGCCAGCAGCTGATTGTCAGTCAGCCACTGTTCACAGTATTCCATTCCCTAGGAGAGAACCCTTCTCCATTACCACTTCTCCCAAAAAAGTAGACTTGGCAGAAAAAAATCATACATATATATATATACCTATATATAACATATTTTATACATATTTTAACTTTAAAAATTAAAGAAAATTGAACTAGAATTGAATATCAGAATATTAATTAATATTAGAAAAGAAAAAAAATAGAGAATAATAAATAAATAAAGATAAAATTGCCAAGCTCTACTGAAGGTCTTATATATCAGGAACCCCCAACTTCAGCACTGTTATTACTTCGAGCAGTCATATATAGAGCTCCATAGCTCAAGACACTGCCGAGTTAGGGTGCAAAGACTCACCCTAACATGTTCCACCAGTAGCGTAGCTTTTTCTTTTCTTCTTTTTCATTCAATCAATTATGCTGGATGAAACCCTTACAAGTTTAAGTTAGACATTAGCGATTAGTAACAATTTATGAATATTAGCATCAACCACTTTAGGCATACAGAAAGGGGACAGAATGATAAATTCAACTGAGATAAGACCTTATTTTGAAAATAACGCTCGGAGCGAACCTTTTTCAATGCTGTTTTTTTCTGTTATATATGTTGAATTAAACATTGATTTCAGTCAAACTTTAACTTCAATAAATATATTTTGAATTTGACTAAGAAGTGCTTAAAACTGCAATCATCAATAGATAATTATTTGAGCTTGAAAAAGAATAGCTTTATAGCCGCATTTCTCACTTCTATAGCTTTATAGCCGCACATCATAACATACCTCATCATAACAAATTTAATTATAATTTTTTGTAATTTTTTTATAATTATTATTCATTATTTTCATGTCAATGAATGATACCAATTAAGATCTTGGAAATAATAAAAACCTATTTCCGTATTGCAATCAAGAAAATGAGTTTATTATGGATTACAATAATGAGAAGACTTCGTTTTTACCAACTTTTCATACGGTACGGTATCCTATTATATTGAGCGAGTTATTTCTTTATATATTTTTATAATTGGTTTTTTATATTAATTCATGTCGAACGGATCTCGAAAACGGCTCGAACGATTTTCACGAATTTCGAACATAGTTGGCTTATGATATAAAAATTCGATTACACTACCGGTAGGTCTCATCCCTGGGAAGTTTTAATGGATTACAGAACTTTTTCATTAAAACTTGTCCTTAAAACGAAGTCCAATTCGCTTCAAATCTTGGTCAATATTTTCTGTAATCCATTAAAACTCGTCCAACTCGCTTCAAATTTTGCCCAAGAGTTGACAAGACTTTGAATTAAAAGATTTGAAACTCTTTTATTTTATTACGGTAGATGAAAAATTTTGAACGTGTAACTTACACTTGCCTGGTAAGTGCGATGTATTATAAAACTAATAGTAGGCTACCTATGTAATGTTTTAACAAAAGACAAACTCCAAGACTGAAAACATCAAACTGATTCAGCCCTTTAACATGTGTTCAAGATCAAGCAAACTTTCAAAGCATATAGTTTATTAAAAGAAAAGTACCTATAAGTTACTGTAATAAATTCAATTCAATCATGCAAGATCTTTCTGTGAACGTGGTAGATGAAGTAGGAATTGAACACACAGTCAAGTCTCAAGTTTAGAGTCCACTGTACTACATACTATGTACCACTACCTGTTTTATAGCAAGTTACACATTAATTATAAAGAACCTTATGTCAGTTAGTTGAATATAAAAGTGATTTGGAAATTTGCTATAAGTTACAACAGATCTGCACTGTGGCATTCTGACTTGTATCACCAGCTTACCTTCAGCATTGTATGCAATACAGTCGAACCTCTCTATAACGAGCCTCCACTTGACGAAATCTTCTACACAACGAATTTTTACCTGGTCCCATGACATTTTGGAGTTTTGGCTGCTTATTTACCTCTATTTAACGAATTTCGGACCTCTCAACAACAAAGTTTTCTCTTGACTTCAACATACAAATGTAGTGGTGTATAGGAAGCAGACGATCATTTTCAAGGATTGTCTAGTTTCAGCAGAAAGGTCAATAGACTAAAAATAATGGCAATTCAGGTAGGAAGAAGATGGGTGGGGACAGTCAATAGAGGTTGAAAGACATGTCGGAAATTGAATGCAAGTTACTCTAAATTGGATTTCAAGAACTTGTCATTTGTAGACTAGGCAGGTGAATGACTGGACTTTCTCTAATCTTGCTTCTGTCACACATTTCAATTCTTTGAACTGACTAAGATGATGATGGTTAACGAACTTGAGGAGAAGAATCCGTCAGATCAAGAAGTTTTAGAAGCTTTCAAAATTATCAGGCAAGGATTAAATCTGAAAAAATAGGTAACAGCCTTTTTTATGTTCGACTGTTTGAATAGATGTGAGTCGTTTATTGAACATGATGTTTTATCAAATGCAAAATTCAACCGAAAATTACTCACTTGTTCAATAAAACATTAAAAATAGGGAAGCTGATTATAGTTTTATAGTGAAGTTATTGATAAAAATTACCGTATTCTCCGTTCAATCTAATACATTTAGTGTAAAAAGTACTAAAAAATCTTTGTGAAGGAAGTTGAAAAATATTGTTACTGAGTACCGTAAAACGGGTTACTTAAGCCTACAGGGTAACAAAAGCCATTTGGCAAGGTAAATTTCAAGAGCCCATGCTGGTAACACTGATTTCAGAAATCCTGGATGTTTATAGATCTATGAGTTGGAAATTGTACAAACTTCAAGCTGATGCAAAAAAAAAAAATTACTGAGATTTGAAGTAAAGCATTTAAAAATTTTATTGTTTGGAGGAAATTTGTACCAAATTTTATACCTATCATAACTTCATTTGTCCATCCCAGTCTGTTCTCTTTCAAGTTTAGTAACTATTTCGAAACATAACCTCAATTGTCTGTCTAGATGATCATCAGTTAGTTCTCCAATTCTGAGGTATTTTTTTCCTGATGCTTCTCTTTTCTCAGCTGGTCTTTCTACGGGCTAACAAAAGCCACAAGAAAAGCCACACTTTTTTGTATGAGTTGAAATGATCATTTATGGTAATCTGAAAATGTAAATATTCTTCAAACTATTATTTTTCTCATATAAAACATGAATTTTGTTTCTTTTAGTCTAGTGTATGGATTTAGTTGCTCCAGAAGTGTTAAACTTGAGCCAACATCTCATTCATTCACCTCATTTAATCTTAAAAATAAAATTGTGTATTATTTTCTCCATTAAATTCAGTTTTTTAAACATGAATATTGTTTCTCTTAGTCTTGTATGGAATTAGTTACCCCAGAGTATTTAACTTGAGCCAAACATTCATTTAACATACCTGGTTTTGTTACCCATTCCAGGGGGAAACTTAGACCACCATGTTTTTTATATTTTTTCAGGTGAAAAATTGTTCAAATAATTTTTTTATTACATAAACAATAAGTCAAGATACAGACCCAAGTTTGCACTAAGTTTCAAATCTGTAAATTGATTGGTCTAGATTCACCAGGTGTTTGAATTTTAAACGTGGCCTAAGTAACCCCGTTTTACGGTATGTACTTTGATTAAACTCTACTAATAGTAGGCTACAAATCAAGCTTTCTAGAAATAAATTGGTGAGTTTACTTACCAATTACAATTCTATTAATATTCAAAAAACAATTTTTTTTCTTTTTAAACAGCATGAATTTTCAAATTTCCATATTAATATTGGCCTAATAGGTACCCTACCTACGTTCGCGATGATATGTTTTATCTACCATATTCATTTATTTACCGCCGTGATACCATATTACAAGATCCATAAGATCGTGGCAGTTTTCTTGACAGAACAACCTCCAAAACGAATACCTTTAGCAGTGAATTTTTTCTCGGAATAATCGACTTCGTTATACAGAGTTCGACTGTAGTAAAATTCTTTTCAAGAATAGGTCTTGGTCTCACATATTACCACAAATTGATAGGTAATATAGTAGAAGTAGATAGTGCACATAATTAACGATTTATTCAAACCAAATTTATATTTATTTTTATTAATGGAATAAGAAGACTTCATGACATTACTATAATTGAAACAGTATACCGTACTGTAGATGAATTCAATAAGTTCTTAGCACTGCTTCAACAGAACAGCACAATCTTTGTTTAGGCTACAGCCACAGAAAAAATATTAATAATGCCGTGCTACCAATTTTTCCTAAATCGGCTGGATAGCATTTCACACCTATTAACCTAAGGATAGTTGTCGGCTCCAAGGCAATAGATTCTTGATAACTATGAATGGATCTATCGCCTATGAATGAGAAATCCAATTTTCAGAGTAAATGAACTTATAATCTTCAGATGAATTTTGGCAATATACTACATAATACACAAAGAACAATATCTTACAAGCCTAAGCATTTAAAGTTACTACGAGCTAAGTACTTATCCAGATTTAGTTGAAAAACAGTGGCTATTGGCTTGTATACACACAAATAAACAGACAAAATAGAACACTATAAACTGATTAAACTCAATTAAAACATTAATAAATTCACTTAAATAGAAAATTCTTTAGAGAGCACAAAGTTACAACACACATCAGCCAGCATGTTTCAGAGAGAAGAAGGAAGAACAGGAAAGAGCAAAGCGTCTAGACACCTCAACGTTACGGACACGTCACCAAAATTTATAAATTACAAGTTAGAATTCACATTTTATATTTGTTCTCAATAAAACTTTATTTTGAAACTATTATTTTAAATTTTTATATATCATCTCTATTAAATAAACCATTTATCTTTTTAATTCTGTCAACCCAGCCTCGGTGACACCATGGAACAATGCAACAATCATTTACAATAAAAAATTCTCAGTCAAAAAGTTTGTCCGTATATTGATGACTCTGATATTTACTATAAAGTTTCATAGATCTCGAATTGAAGATTCGATTCCAATCGAGAAAAAATGTAATATTACAATAATAATTTCAAAAAAACAATCAGAATACTAGATAATAAATCTCATCGAATTATTGTTGTGTTACATGAACAATACCATTATGATTTTTGTCAAATCTTCTGGAACACAAGTTCTACAAATAGAATAATATTATTTTATTATTCAGTGAAAAGGTAATAAATATTATTTCAATCACAATTATTATAATTGCATTTCACCAATTGTAAGAAAATATTATGGATGCATATAACAGGAATTATGATATTATTACTCTGCTTCCTTGCTATGTATACAATAGAATAAACGTTTGTAAAACGTTCTGTAAGCAGTTTGAACTTATCAATTTCAACAAGTAACACTATGCATATAGTAACTATGAATACTATTATATTACACAATATTTTAAAACTATACTTATCTGAAATGCACAAATCATTTCTGACTAGGGTGACAAAGCACTTTACAAAATTCTCAATTAGCCTACATGACACTTAATATATACAACACCACTGTGCTTCTTGTAAAACCTTATCAAATTCAACTATAGTGCGGTCCACGTTATAATGGCAGTGGATAAAGATAGAAGAATAGCGATGCCGATTTTCTGCATTAACTAATTATATTTCTTCACTGTCAAAAACATAATTGGTATCGTTGTGGACATAGAAAAGGATAGTAACACCGGCTTTGTTGAATAATAGACAAGGATAGCGAAACCTAAGTTGATCAAGTACTGTCATTATAACGTGGACCTCACTATAGTGACACAAATAATAAATACAACATAAGGACTAATTAGGCTATAATGAGTACTATCACATAATTTGATACTATTTTAATCTGTATTTTACACAACATTACATACTAAAAAATACTATTGTCCTTTGAAATGAAATTACTTTTGTGAGGGAGCTTCTTACATAATCTTTGTGAATATTCAATCTCCTTTTATGACTGTATAAGGTTGGGTAGCAGCCTCCGCGCTTCGCGCTCCGGCTGGGAGGCGGGCTTCGCCCGCCCAATCGCCTTTTATGACTGTATAAGGTTGGGTAGCAGCCTCCGCGCTTCGCGCTCCGGCTACAAAGCGTGCTTCGCCCGCTCATTTGCCTTTCGAATGAAATTTATTTATTATTTATTCGTGGACAGAATATATTCTGGTTTGTTCAAATGTGTTCTGGTTTATTAATAGATTTTTCCAAGATTTAGTCCAAGATAAATTTAGTTATTAAGTTAAGTGATACATCCCTCACCACAATCATTATGCTTGAACCATTAACTTTTTTCAAAAACACTTTCCTTGCTTGTTGTTTATTGTTGTTGTATATTGCTTTTTCTCGTTGTATTCTGTGTGTTGTAAATAAATTAATTGAAAAAATTTGACTTTAGGGTGACGGCAGGTTAATTAGTTAGTTTGTTAGGTGAAGGTTAATTAACTTTTGATATCAACGAATATAAACGTTCAACAAAATCTTTTTAGTTGATAATCAGCGTTTTGTTCTTTATGTCTCTATATAAGTGGGATCATTGTCCCTATCATCAAAATTCATATCAGATCATCATTCAAAGAAACAATATTCATCATCCATGTCAGTAATAATAAGAATATTATTATTCAAGTTTAAAAGCTATTGATATGATGTAAATAATATTATAAATGTTGGTGAGTCGAACAAAGAAGTTTCTAATACATTTTTTGTGGAAGCAAACTTAACTGTGTGTTGAACATCTAGTCATCATTTGACAATAAAAAAAGAATATGAATAAATTATGTACTTTTAAAAAAGACTTATTAATCTTCCTGTATATTATGTACATCTTTGTAACATGCCTACACTTGATAATCGGGTGATAATGTTATATAATTGCTGGTCCTATTTAGTTGAATCTACCTATTCTCCTCCTCCTTCTTCCTTCTTTTTCTCCTTCTTCTTCTCTTCTCTCTCTCTTCTTCTCTTCTTCTTCTTCTTCTTCTTCTTCTTCTTCTTCTTCTTCTTGTCTTCTTTCTTCTTCTTCTTCTTCTCTTCTTCTTCTTCTTCTTCCTTCTTGTCTCTCTCTTCTTCTTCTTCTTCTTCTTTTTCTTCTTCTCTCTTCTTCTTCTTCATAATTAGATCACAGCTGCTGGTCAGTAAACAACTTGGAATGATGCCAGGAAAGGCGTGTCAAAGACGTTACAAAGATCACTCTCTCTCTCTCACACAGTTTTAGATGAAAACTCAATTTACTGGGTCGCCATTTGAATTTGGTTGGAAATTAACTGAGGTTTACACTTGAATTGGCGAGCTGAACAAAGAAGCTTCTTATAAATGTTTTGTGGGAAACAAATTTAAATGTGTCCCAAATATTTGGGGGAGCATAGCGGTGGCGGGGGGCGAAATTTGAAAGGTCTGGAGAGTTTTCCGTAGCCTCCAGTGTAGTATGCAACAGATTTGGTGTTCAGTTTTCACAGTGAACTCATAGTTTTGGCTGAGAATTTTTGGTATTTGGGAAAACTCAAAATTTTCGATGAAAACTCAATTTTCCGGGTTGCCATTTGAATTTGGTTGAAATTTAGCTATGGCTCTACACTTAACTTGGCGAGCTGAACAAAAAAGCTTCTAATAAATTTTTTGTCGGAAACAAATTTAAATGTGTCCCAAAAATTTGGGGGAGTACAGGGGTGCCGGGGGGAAAAATTTGGAAGGTCTGGAGGTTTTCTCATAGCCTCCAGTGTAGTATGCAACAGATTTGGTGTTCAGTTTTCACAGTGAACTCATAGTTTTGGCTGAGAATTTTTGGTATTTGGGAAAAATTTGATCGAAATCGAACTATGGCTTATCTCTGGGAGCTGAACAAAAAAGCTTCTGATAAATTTTTTGTGGGAAACAAATTTAAATGTGTCCCAAATATTTGGGGGTCTACAGGGGTGCCGGAGGGAAAAATTTGGAAGATCTGAAGGTTTTCTCATAGCCTCCAGTGTAGTATGCAACAGATTTGGTGTTCAGTTTTCACAGTGAACTCATAGTTTTGGCTGAGAATTTTTGGTATTTGGGAAAAATTTGATCGAAATCGAACTATGGATATAGGCTTATCTCCGGGAGCTTAACAAAAAAGCTTGTATCAAATTTTCTGTGTGAGGCTTATTTAAATGTGTCGAAAAAATTTGGGGGGCTCTAGGGGTGCCAGGGGGGTAAAATTTTGGTGATTTGGAGGTTTTCCCATAGCCTCCAGTGTGTTCTCTAACTGATTTTGAGGTTGGTTCTCCGATACAATTAGCCGTAGCCTATGTAACAATTCATTGTTCCAATAGTGAGTGATGAGAATTATGCGAATTAGCCTGAGAAGTTAGCCTGTTGTGGAAATGGATTTTGCTGTTTTGCTTTTCTGTGTTGTGTTGTGTTGACTCTGTAAGTGTGTGCGTAGAAGCTATGATCCTAAGAATAACAACAATTTTCCTGGAGTATCAGCTTAGTTCATGACCCTTGCTTTTCTGCATTGTGTAGTGTCGACTCTGTAAGTGTGTGCGTAGAAGTTGTGGTACTGAGAAGATCAACGATTTTCCTAGAGGATCAGTCTGGTTCACGACCTTATAAGGCAAGGAATTTATAGCTGTCAAGGAAAAATAGCTGTCACTTGGTGGGAGAATGTATCTTAAATTGTAGTTGTAACGTTCCTTTCTATTGGTGGAAATTTTTCTAGAAAATAGTAACTGCCAATCACAGTTAACGTTGGTTAGGTCTATCTAGTATGGACGATCACACAGCTGTCCACAGCAAGACAAGAAGAGCGAAGTGGATTCTCTCAGCGTCTGTCCTCTGTCATAAGCAGTACTAAATGTAGTCTGATCAGAACTTTGTGTTAATCATGGCTCTCATGCCAGCTTTAGGCCTTTTTACTATTTGGCTCTGGAACCTTTTGTTCCAGTAGCATTTTTAGTTTTTTCTGCCTCAGTAGTTGCTTCAATTAAGAAGAGAGAGAGTATCAAATTGTCACCTCACAATGGAGATTTTCGTCCTATAACCGCTACTAAAGCAGTGTAAGTACGGGAACATCAAAGTATGGGATCAACGTACGAATCCATCAATTTACGGGTTCATGAACGTGTGTCTTTAAGCCGCTGAGACGTCCCAGGAACTCCGGATGTGACAGAATGGGTTTTAATAATTATAGACTTAATTATAGACTATAGGGTGTAAAACGTGCGGAATTAGACTTTTGTTAAATTGTAATTTTGAGATATTATTGGGATTGGATAGATTACTAATTTTATTAATTTTGGTTTGAGTAATAGATTTTCGGTTGTATCTTTACATTGAAATGTGAGGCCATATTTCCTCTGTAAGGATCCAGCTGGGAATTTCAGTTTTCTTTAAATTTATATTTTAATCTACCAAGTTACTAAAGTTGAATTAGTATACGAAATGTTTAAAGGTCCCTTATTGATAAATTAATGTTTTAAAATAATTCTCATCTTAAAGTTGTAAAGGATCAAATGAAGTTTCAAGGACCCTAGCCTTTCTAAATTTGTTTTGATAACACATATTTTTGAATAGTCTTCCTATGTTGAATTCCGTGATGTGATACTTGAGGAATGTTTGTCTTTGCAGCTTTCATGATATAAGATACAGAATAGTTATTATTGGGGATCATTAATATTTGATAATGGTTTGATAGTGTATTAAAGTTTCCAAGTGTACAGTATTCTAAATTCAATGTTCTAAGAATTTTATGTGGATCTTTTCTGAAAATATCTATTGTTATTTATGATAACTTCTGAGACAATCTATGATAATTTTCAATTCTTCTTTTGAAATAGAGTCCTTTAAGCTTCTTATGATTCAGTCTAAAAACGTTTTCAATGTAGAGCATACAGAGTAGGTTATTACCGAATTATCTATATCAGAGATAACTTTCTAAATTTAGTAATTTTATTTTCGGTTTTCATGATGTAACTTCTTTGTTTTATTAATTGTTGAATTTAACTGTAAGAGGTGACAATATAGTTGATATCTTCTCTCTATTTCGTTGTCTCTCTTGTCATTTCTGGATTCCCGTTCTCTAGCACTAGGTATGTTTATCAAGTATCCCTTTTATTAAGTTATATTGTGTGTGCTTC
The DNA here is from genome assembly GCF_014356525.2 of Nilaparvata lugens. Classification (NCBI taxonomy): domain Eukaryota; kingdom Metazoa; phylum Arthropoda; class Insecta; order Hemiptera; family Delphacidae; genus Nilaparvata; species Nilaparvata lugens. Next base: position 13,975 of record NW_024091828.1, read on the forward strand.
TAAATTCTAAATTAACTTTCCAAATCCATAGCACGGCACACCTATTGGCAGAGAATTTCTCGTAACTTTTTATCTTTTGCAGCTTGAATATAATAAGTTTTTTCCCCCTCATAGTGCAACCTCAGATTGAGGTATGTTGATGCAATACAACGAATTAGAAAAAACAAATGATTTTTATCAAATGTCTGCTCAAGACAACGATCTGACAATGAAGGAAAAATATTTCTGGTCATGAATGATTTAAGAACATTAGTGTTAAGTTTTTGCAGGACAGACTTATCAATTTTATGTAGTCCCTCTTCTTTAATTTGTTTCCTCAAAAGCTCTTCTGTTTTTGCAAAAACGTTAAAAACGTCTCTATACTGGCTGTAACAAGGCCACCTCTTGATTTTAATGTAACAAACTTGCACATTCAATCATCACTTACTAATGCAGCTCTACACTCTTCACACCGAATTTTATTTGATAATTTTCTAGCAACAAAACCAGAGATATAATTTATTATCTCCAACTTGAACTCAGATAAATTACTCATGCTGAAGAGTAACGAGTAATCATGATCTTCTAGTGCATCGTCACAGTCTGTACTATCCCCTTCTTCAAAAAGTGGTGTTCTGACACACGAATTAATTATGCCTTCTACCGCATTTTTAGCTACGGACGAGCATGTCAGAATTGTGAAAGCTTCCACAGGATTACAATTGCCTGCTCCCCCAATCTCAAGCTCCTTGTATATCAAAATCCTTTCAAATGCTGCAATAAATTGCACGCATGTAGGGTTGTTGTTAGAGCCGAATTTCGACCTTATGTAGGAGGAGAGCATTTCTATGTGGTGCTGGCTCACTTTGTAAAGCGGGATGTACCTCAAATTCGCATTTCTCTCTACATGGTATTCATACATGCCCTGTATACTCCTCATGCAAATTATAAATCCCAAGGCCCCTGTATTTTTATTAGAAAATACTAATTCACTATTATCGATCAATTTCAAATTCAAAAGATATTTTTCCATATACAGAAAGAACCTCATTACATTTTCATGGTTTTTACTTTCCTTGCCCTATTACCATAGGTAAGGAAAGTATTGCTTTCCGAAAAAAATTAAGGTACCCCAATTTCATAATTTCTATACGTTTAAAGGTACCCTGAGTCCAAAAAAGTGGTTTTGGTGTTGGCGTGTATGTGTGTGTGTGTGTGTGTGTGTGTGTGTGTGTGTGTGTGTGTGTGTGTATAAGTCTGTGTACACGATATCTCATGTCCCAATTAACGGAATAACTTCAAATTTAGAACTTAAGGTCCTTACAGTATAAGGATCCGACACGAACAATTTCGATCAAATACAATTCAAGATGGCGGCCAAAATGACGAAAATGTTGCCAATAACAGGTTTTTTCGCGATTTTCTCGAAAATGGCTCCAACGATTTTGATCAAATTCATACCTAAAATAGTCATTGATAAGCTGTATCAACTGCCACAAGTCTCATATCTGTAAAAATTTCAGGAGCTCCGCCTCATCTATGCGAAGTTTGATTTTAGATTCCCAATTATCAGGCTTCAGATACAATTTAAACAAGAAATTCCAAGTGGAAGAGATTGAGTATGAAAATCTCTACAATTAATGTCCAGTAACATTTTCACCTAAAATTGAAAATAAGCTTGAAATTCGATAAAATGTGATTATTCAATTGCAAACTGTTGGCAACTGTTGATTCTATTAAATCATTCACTATGAAGAGATAGCACACATCGTGTGTCTCCAGCGTTATTATCCTGTCACCAGCTGGCTCAAATCTTTGAATAGTAGACTCTTATGCGCGTGAACACTAGCGTCACGTGATCAATTTTAATAACGGCAAGGAAAGTAGTGTGAGTGCGCCACACCAGATTTTTAGTACATAGAACCTGTTTGAAACCTTTTTGGAATAATTATGTTTTGTAATATTACATTTTTTCTCGATTGGAATCGAATCTTCAATTCGAGATCTATAAAACTTTATAGTAAATATCAGAGTAATCAATATACGGACAACTTTTTGACTGAGAATTTATCGTAAATGATTGTGTTGCATGTTCCATGGTGTCACCGAGGCTGAGTTGACAGAATTAACAGATAAATGGATTATTTAAATAGAGATGATATATAAAATTAAAATAATAGTTTCAAAATAAAGTTTATTGAGAACAAATGTAAAATGTGAATTCTAAACTTGTAATTTATAATTTTTTGGTGACGTGTCCGTGAAGTTGTCACTGGTTGAGGTGTCTTTTGCTCTTTGCGAGGAGGCTTCCTTCTTCTCTAAAAATGATGGCTGGCTGTGTGTTCTAATTTTGTGCTCTCTGAATATTTTTCTGTTTAAGTGAATTTTTTAATGTTTTAAATTGAGTTTTGAACAGTTTATAGTGTTCTATTTTTGTCTATAATTATTTCTTGTGTTTACAAGCCTATAGCCATTGTTTTTCAACTACATAAGTGGATAAGTATTTAGCTCGTAATGATTTTAGATGCTTAAGTGTGTAAGGTATTGTTCTTTGTGGATTTGTGTAGTATATTGCCAAAATTCTTCTGAAGATTATAAGTTGGTTTGCTCTGAAAACTGGATTTCTCATTCATAGGCGATAGATCCATTCATAGTTTATCAAGAATCTATTACGTTGGAGCCGATAACTTTCATTAGGTTAATAGGTGAAAAATTCTATCCAACCAATTAGGAGAAATTGGTAGCACGGCAAATGGTATGCCCTGGTGTGGACTCAACTACAAAATATATCCCTGGTTATAAAAATTATTGGTAGGATAGATATCTTGATGAATTATGAATGGTATACTGCTGAATGGGAGGTCAGTTCTGGAGTGGTCAAGTTTTAATGAATAGATATCAGTGCATATTACAAAATGGCAAACATTAAAAATGATCTGAATCTTATAGCATTCTTAACACAAGGTTTGATGAGCAAAATGCTGAGATTGATAATTTGAAACAAGATCAAAATGCTAGGTTTGATGATATGAAGCAAGAATTTGCTAGCATTAGACTAGAGCAGGTTAGTATAAACCTTCTATTGAAAGATGCACATGAGACATTGATTGATAGTCATGAAGATGAAGGCAAATTGAAGCAGGATGATAGTAGTGTTGAGATACAAGATCAATTATTTCAAGTTTCAGATAATGTAGGCCTAGTTAATGTTATTGAAAAAGTAAATCCTAGTGAGATAGTAGAATTGAGTAATGTAGTAGGTAGGGAGTTGTCTTTATTGAAAGTCAACAGTAAAGAAAGTAGTATTGCCAAATTGAAAGTTAGGAAAACAGTAAATAAAGTGAATGTTTACATGAGACAGGTTTCTGTAGAGGTTAGGAACAATGTAAACAAAATGAATCTTGCTTTGAATCAAGTTGATGAATTCAACTTTCAACTGAAAATTGAAAAGGTGTATGCAAAGCATTATCTAGTGAACATGACTGACTTTTGTAAGCAAAATGGCTTTGTTGAAACAAATGAACCCATGAATAAAATCATGTTCTTGAAGAAAACAAAGCACAAAGTCACCATTGATGTGTTAGTATTCAAAGGTTGTTTCAAGTTGCTTACTTATAAGATGATGACAGTGAATTACTTGATGAAAGGGTATTCCCCAGCACTATGTTATGATTAGGAATCCTGTGTTATGCCGGGATTCAGAATAGCATAATCGCTACGCAGTGTATGGTAAGAGTCCATAATTGTGTCTTTTTTCTTTCCTGTAGCCTATTTTTCTTGGCCCTTAATCTTTTCAAATTTCGATTCTTTCCTGTCTTTGTGTAATGTTCAGTAAAATTCTTCTATGATGCACATCTTAACCAATCTTGTCCATAGTCATTTAATTTGTATTTTTTCTGAAATAATTTTGGAAGTTAAAATAGTAGCTTATTTTCCTAATCTTTAAATTGTTGATAAAACTTAACTTTTCTAAAATCTATCCATTGTAGTGTAAATAATTGTTTGCTTGCGGTATATTTTTCATCATGTATTACATATTTTAATTATGTCTATTTTTTGTCAGGTATTTATTAGGTAATTAGGTTTTTCAGAGCAAAATTATGTCCCATTTTCTCATTTAAGTATATTTTATTAAATATACTTTTCATGTGTATTAGATTGTATTGATAGCCTAATCAAATTTTCCTTTTAGTTTATAAGCATTTTAAGATAACAGGTACAGCATGGACATTAACATTGAAATAATTATCACATGAATCTCGAAATCAGCAACAAGTGAACGCCATGAAGAGTGTTAAGAACATTTGGGTGATTTTCGAACTAGTGTGACTCATCAACGCCAATATCTACGCTGATGCCTACACCAATACCAACGTCAATATCTACACCAATAACTACGCCAATATCTACACTGATGCCTATGCCAATATCAACGCCAATATCTGCTCTGATGTCAATGTCAATATCTACGCCGATGCCAATATCTACGCCGATGCCTGCGCCGATGCCAATGCCTGTGCCAATGTTGATGCCAATGCCTATGACAATGCCAATGCCGACACCAAAGCATACGCCAATGACAATGCCAACGCTTATTGCTGACCATGTATCTCAAACTTCAACACTACCACATTACCTGGAGGTAATTGCCATCCATATTCACGTTTGCAACTTTGAATTCAGAATAACAGTCACAGTATCATGAAATAATTGATTCAATAAAAAATCCTCTCCTAAATTATTCCTGTATGCAGAACTCTAAACCTTGAAAGCTGAAAATATCAAAAAACCAACCTTACCTAAATTAATCCTCACCTAAATTAATCCTGTATGCAGCGTCTATCTCTTTTCCGAAAAAAATTACATTGTCATTTCAAGCCTGAAATGTACATTGTATAATTACAAATATGATACAAAATTTACGTGACTCTGTATCGAGTTTGGTATGCAGCCGTCTACTACAAGCATGAGGCAATGCTAACTGAGATGTCACCTGTATCGAGTTTGATATGCATCAGTCGACACAAGTATCAGCCCAACACTACGTGCATCCAGATCAGCCCAACACTACGAGTATTCGGATCAGCCCAACACTAACGTCATCACACTGGAGTCACACTTAACTGAAAATCATACTGAGTTCCTTAACGGACTGTTTTCCAAAATTGCATCGATAAAATCAACCGCGTCAATAGTGAAAGAAATGAACATTTTTTGATTTATTGAAATTTTATGTGAAAATTAAATGTAACAATTCATCATTCATAAAAAAAATAATAATAATAAATTTTTTATTCAACATACTAATTTTTTTTGCAATAAAAATTGAATTTTTCTATCTATTAATTTATGTGCAATTTCAAAAACTATTCTTTATATATTAAACTTTCTGTTGAGATATTTTCCTTTAAATATAAAGCTAAATCAAAAGTAATTTTGATACTCTATACTTTGAAATATTGTTTGGAAACATATAACAAATGCTATTGATGAATTTTTATAATAATTTTCAATATTATAGGACAACATGTAATGTTTTTATATAGAAAATTGTTACTGTTCTCGAATTTACAATTCAACAATTTCCATTTGGGTCAATGTAATTTTTTTTCTTTAAATTTTCAAACAGTAAAATTTTTATGTCAAGAGGGGGTATTTGTAATATTACATTTTTTCTCGATTGGAATCGAATCTTCAATCGAGATCTATAAAACTTTATAGTAAATATCAGAGTAATCGATATACGGACAAC